>NC_088613.1:20600000-20782500 GCF_036013475.1 Columba livia
ATCAGTGTCCAGTGATGCATTTCTCATGATATAGACAAGCCAAGACAGAAGGAGACCAAGAGGAGCAACCCAACTCTTCTCAAGGCAACCTGAGACCAATTTGTTTCGATCAGGAGCCCCAGCTGGCTGCGCTCAGAACATGCAGCCACCTTGAGAACACAGAGAATAGGTGACCCAGGCAGAGAAAGTTAGATGCAATTAGTCCCAGGGGTGGGGGGTGGAATAATCCAAGACTTCCAGGCCCAGTATTAGGGTGATGGTTACGTTGGGAAAAGGCACAGCCCTTTGCTGGTACTGACCACAGCACTTCCCCGAGGAGACCAGGCCACTGGCTGCCCCAGGCCTGTAGGGAGACAAACATTCAGAGAACAGTACTCACAGCTGGAAACGCTGCAACAGCGAGCGAGGAGAGACGTGTGGGCCTGTGTACATGCACAGAACCAGGCACGGGAGAGGTGTTACAAGAACAGAGCAGGTCCTGGAAAGAAGCCCTAGTGCACTGTGCTTCCCAGTCCTCCCACTGCCCTGCTGACCGGCCCCGACCACCTTCCCAGGTCGGAACTGCGTTACAATATCCACTTGTGTCACACCAAGGTTTAAAACTGCACATGCAGATCTCAGTGCTCCTTCTGTCAACACACACCAGGCTTCTGGTATGACCTCACTAATGAGGATCAATATGGAAAGGGGGAGTGTCAGGAGGATGGAGCCAGGCTCTTCTGGTGACAACCAGTGATGGGTGCAAACTGGAACACAGGAGGTTCCACTTAAATATGAGAAGAAACTTGTTTGGGGTGAGGGTGGCAGAGCCTGGCCCAGGCTGCCCAGGGGGGTTGTGGAGTCTCCTTCTGTGCAGACATTCCAACCCGCCTGGACACCTTCCTGTGTAACCTCATCTGGGTGTTCCTGCTCCATGGGGGGATTGCACTGGATGGACTTTCCAGGGCCCTTCCAACCACTGACACTCTGGGATTCTGGGATCCAGTCCCTACACAGCAGCCGCAGAGGCCTCAGTTACAAGGTGCACAGGTCAGGGCACGTGCAGTGTCCCATCTCTGCAGCTGGAGCCAAAGCTAAAGGGCTGGACAGCACAATTTCTATCCACATATGCTGTGTTCAGGCATGAAGACTCAAAGGCTCCCAGAAGGACTCGCTACAGAAGCTTTCGATCCATGTCCACATCTGACAGAGTGATGGGATGTGATGTCTTCCCTGAGACTAATCAGAAAGGAGAGATGAGCCAAGGCCAGCTATACCATTTTTTTGGTTCTGACGTTGCAAAGAGAGCTAAAGGCTGGGGAAAGGACAGACCTGGGGACTAATTCACATCTGTACTGAATCTACCCTTGCTATTACCATACAAACAAAACCACAGTGCGAAGTAACAAGAACTCCGCTTCTGTGGGAATCCATAACTGGGAAGGACAAGGAAAGGTGTGAGCAAAACCACACAGCACAGAGAGCACGAGGTTTCACGCTGAACCGCTGGCAGGAGGAGACGTGCCTGTGCTGACACGTTTCCTGGCACTGACCTTCCATCCGATCTACAAACAGCCGCTTCAAGCTCTGGTAAATGCCGATCTTTATGGTGCCGTACGACGCCTGTCTCAGCAACGCCGGGGCGATCCTGAGCAGAGGAACAAATGAGACAGCTGAACCCAGCCAGTGTGGTGGGCCCGTCACAGACCCAACCAGCCCCCAAACCCTGCGGGGCCGAGCTCGGGCTGGGCACCAAGGAAAACACCCCTCTGCTCCCAACGCCCATCTCTGCCAGGCAGACAGGGAAACAGTGAGGGAGCTGGGGCTCTGGAGCTGGACAAGAGGAGACTGAGGGGGGACTCATTCCTGGGGATCAATATGGAAAGGGGGAGTATCAGGAGGATGGAGCCAGGCTCTTCTGGTGACAACCAGTGACAGGACAAGGGGCAATGGGTGCAAACTGGAACACAGGAGGTTCCACTTAAATTTGAGGAGAAACTTGTTGGGGGTGAGGGTGGCAGAGCCTGGCCCAGGCTGCCCAGGGGGTTGTGGAGTCTCCTTCTGTGCAGACATTCCAACCCGCCTGGACACCTTCCTGTGTAACCTCATCTGGGTGTTCCTGCTCCATGGGGGGATTGCACTGGATGAGCTTTCCAGGTCCCTTCAACCCCTGACACTCTGGGATTCTGTGAACACCCCCGGGTGCCCGAGCAGCCCCTGGGGTCCCCCCCGCGTCCCCTCCGCGGTGACCGGCCGGCTGGCAGCCCCGCAGCCCTCGCCCTTCCCTCGCTCCCCGCCCCGGGCAGTTCCCGGCTGCTCGGCAGCACCGCCGCCCGGCCCCGCGGCGCTCAGCGCCGGATCTCGGGGTGGCAGCGGCGGGGAAACGGAGCCCGCGGGACTCACCCCGAGTAGAGCGCCCGGCCGCCCTCCTCCCGGCAGATGCGGAACAGCGCGTGGAACATCCCGCGGTACCGGACCTCGCGGAACCGCGCGTCGGCGCTCTGGCCCTGCACCTGCAGCCGCGTCTTGGTGAGGTCCACGGGGAACGTGCCTGCGGGGAGAGCGGCCGGTCAGCGCCCGCCGGGCCCGCCCAGCCCGCCCCGGCCCCCGCCGCCTCACCGAACTCGGCCACCATGGAGGCGAGCCCGCCGTACACGAACGGCTTCCAGTTGAGCGCGGACATGGCATGGCGGGGCGGGCCGGCCGGAACCGGAAGCGCTGAGGGCACGGGGAAGGGGCGGGAGGGCGGACGCCCCCTGCTGGCCGCGCCACAACCGCGCCCGTCACCGGCCCTCCCGAACCCGCGCCCGGCTCCCAGCGCCGCAACAGCCCGCCCAGCGCCCCCCGCTCCCGGCCCGGCCGCTCCGGGGGTAAAACCCGCTCCCGCAGGCACGGAGCCACCTGCCTGAAGCCAGCACCGGGCCTGGCGCAGAGCCACAGGATGTGAGGGGCTGGAAGGGCCCCGGAAAGCTCATGCAGTGCAATCCCCCATGGAGCAGGAACACCCAGATGAGGTTACACAGGAAGGTGTCCAGGCGGGTTGGAATGTCTGCACAGAAGGAGACTCCACAACCCCCTGGGCAGCCTGGGCCAGGCTCTGACACCCTCACCGGGAACAAGTTTCTTCTCATGTTTAAGTGGAACCTTCAAACCCTCTTCCTAATCTGACACATCTAACACCTTACAGATAGAGAAACCTTCTCCACGGGGTCTGTCTCATTGTGTCTATTTGGATGAAATTTTGCTCGTGCCTTGAGAACAGGTTGGCCAAAGAAACGTGTGAGACGCTGCGACGGTGAGAAACTCGCCCATCAACTCAACAGGTGACTGCAGGTTGGTACGGGAGGTTTACAGCTACTTCAGGACATCCCGGACACGTGTGGAAACTTCGCCAAGGCTGGTCAGCTGAATGGGGTCCTGAGCTGACTCAGCACCAGGCACAGACAATGGGAGCGAGGGCTTCCATCCCCAAACCCCCACCAGAGAAATAACAAGCACAGGAATAACAACAGGACACAGCATAATTACAGAGCACACTTGACCATGATGTTATGAATATGCATTAGACAGGTTTGTATTAGGTAAGAGGTTACTTATTACTACTTTACTTACTTCCTCTACTACTTTACTTTTTGTTACTTTTTACATATAAATATCCTCCAGCATTCCTTTTGGGTATGCTAGTTCAATCCAGCATGCAAACTTGCACAACTCTACTAAAACTAGCTCATCTCTGAGTGCAAATTGGCATTTTTTGTGCTCTGGGTGACTTTTAGCTTTAGGAACACCATCAGGAGTTATTACTTCTTGCAGCAAGCAGATCTGGCTAAAAACCAGCCCTCCCTCCATGGCTGTTCCGCATCCATCGCCGGGGGCTGCAGGTCACACCAGCCCCGACACCGTGTGAGAGAACCGCACGCCATCCCCCGCCACCGGAGACAGAAACGCTGCTCCCAGGGCTGGGTTCTGGTTAACAGGAACCTTTTATTAACAAAACAAACCACAGAAAAACCGCCCTGACACAGCAGCGCATCTCTCGGGATCCACGCCAGCAGCCCTCAGGCGGGCTCAGGATCCCAATGGGGTGCGTGAGGCCAGTCAGACACCCCGGGGCCTCTCCCCGCGGCGACACCCCCAGCAGGACTGGGGGAACTGGGCCGCTCTGGGAAGGACCATCCTGCTGCTCCCAGTGACCACCTTCACACCGCAGCACCCCAGCCAGTCTCACGCTGCAAGAAGCACTGAAGGAGGCAACAAAACTCAAGTCCCAGTGCGCAGCACAGGCATTGAGGACATCCCTGCCCGAGGGTGGGCTGACAAACCCAGTGGGAGCTGGTGGAGGCAGAGGGTCCAGGGGCAGTGCCCCACCAGGGAGGCTCCAGGACGTTTTGGGGCAGGCGCAGGGCCTTTCTCAGCCCCCGGAGCGGCCGCCCCAGGGCTCAGCAGCGACTGGAGGCTCTGGCAGAGCCCCGCTCCCCGTGCCTGGGATGGGGCTCCCCAGAACTGCGCTCCCGGGACCTGCCTCCCTCGGGACACTCCTCTCGCCGGCTGCCGTGCCTGTCGCCTCTCCTGCCAGCCTCCTCTCTCTTCTCCCTCTCGTCCCACAAACCGCTTTGTCCCCTCTGGTTCTGGCAGCTCTTTTCCCCTTTTCCCTCCGATGGCCGTTGGTGTCTCCGCTCCTCCTCGTCCCGCGGCACCCTGCTCCCAGCCTTCCTCTCGGAGCCCCTCCGGCACTGCTGGCTCCCGCTGGCGTAGCGCTCGTAGGCCGGGTCTTCCTTCTCCTTCTTAATCTTGATCCTGGGCTGCACCTCCTCTGCGGACGCCACCCTCTTCAGAGCCTGGGAGCTCTGCTTGTGCCGCTCCTGTCTGCTCTTCTCCTTATCTGAAATACAAGGTTCATCTTCCCTGACGGACAGTCCCAGATCGCATTGACTCCCCAGGCTCTGCCTAGCGCCGCAGCGTCTTTCCAGCTCCCCTCCCATTTCATGTTTTCTCCCTTTCCCCCACAGAGAGATCCTGTCCCACTTCCAACCCCAACACTTTTCTCCTCCAGCTTGAGCCATCTTGCTTCCTTCTTTAACACTCACCACATCGCGTTCTTCCCAGCAAGGCTGCCCTCGGGCCCTTCAACACAGCTGCAATACAGAGCACCTTCCATTCATTCTATCAGTAACATCCACGCAATAAGAACATCGTGACCCACTCTGTGAAAATTCTCTTCTCCAGACCCAAAGAACCTTTTCCCCTCTTCGCTCTCCTTTTTGCCTCTCTCATTTCTGTGCACCTCTCCAGCACTCTGGAGCAACACCTTGTCCCCAGCCTTGGTTTTGCTGCCTCTTTTCCACCAACCCTCCTCTGTAGCTGCCCCAAATTGCTGCTGCTAACGCCCGTCTGCCGCCAGCAGAGCCTGGCTGTGGCAGGTAAGGTTTCTCTGCACGCCGTGCAGCTCAGAGCCCATTTCAGAACAACGGACGCCCCCACCCCACGGCCACCACACCTAACCAGCTAGGGTGCCGTTAGCAAGCAGCTCCTGCAGCAAGTCACTGCTTCTAGCACCACACTGCCTCTGACAAGGGTAACTTTTCAAGATTGCTGCTACACAGATGCAAAAAACTAAATGTAATGGCTTCTTAAAAATCCATCAGGACAGCCGCACAGTATCACAGTATCACAGTATGTTTGGGATTGGAAGGGACCTCAAAAGATCATCCAGTCCAGTCCCCCTGCTGGAGCAGGAACGCCCAGGTGAGGTCACACAGGATCATGTCCAGGCGGGTTTTGAATGTCTCCAGAGAAGGAGACTCCACAACCCCCCTGGGCAGCCTGTTCCAGTGCTCTGTCACCCTCACTGAGAAGAAGTTTTTTCTCAAATTTAAGCGGAACCTCTTGTGTTCCAGCTTGATCCCATTACCCCTTGTCCTATCGTTGTTTGCCACTGAGAAGAGCCTGGCTCCATCCTCATGGCACTCACCCTTTATATATTTATAAACATTAATGAGGTCCCCCCTTAGTCTCCTCTTCTCCAAACTAAAGAGCCCCAGCTCCCTCAGCCTTTCTTCATAAGGGAGATGCTCCACTCCCTGCAGCATCTTGGTGGCTGCGCTGGACTCTCTCCAGCAGTTCCCTGTCCTGCTGGAACTGAGGGGCCACAGCTGGACACAATATTCCAGATGTGGTCTCACCAGGGCGGGTCCTTTAGGTGGCACATTCATTCAGTTTGGATGTACTCTACATCTTTTTCCTCTGAAAGACGCAGAGCAGCAAATCTTGCTGCACTCACTTAGAACTGGAGGTATTCAGGCACTCGAATGGTTTAACTGATGCTACGTTTCTAGGTTCACTTTCATAGAATCAGAGAAAAGTTGGGGTTGGAAGGGACCTTTAACGGTCGACTACTCCAGCCCCGCTACTTGCCTTGGCTTCAGTTTCCAGCCACAGAATCTCATCTAGATCTTCTGGGTTTATGTTCTATCCAGCTGTCTTGGGTAGGGCACATAACGGTCATTCCATACATCTACAGCGCTCTAGTCCTACAGCAGCAGCCACATTTTCAGATTAAGTGGTGCTTTTCCTAAGCTTTCCCTCTCCCCGTCTGCTACAGTGACTCTGCAGCCTGGCAGACTTTTTTCCAGGAAAAGTGCTCTTATTATCTGCAAGATACAGCTCTTCAGAGACTTTGAGAGGACATTCACAGAAAAGGGTTAAATAAAGGCACTGTCATACCCTTTGGGGAACCACAGTAAAGCGTGGACACCGGGGCTTGTGGCTCTTTTCCAGAGCACACCCATCCTTGGTGCTCCCCCGAGCAAAGGGCCCTGCAAGGCTGAAGGCTCTGTGCAGAACACACCTCACCTTTTTGCTTTCTCACAGGTTCTTCGCCATCTTCTGACAGGGAATCGGATGACGTGTGAGGTGGCGTTTTAACTCCACAACCCTTCGCGTGGAGGGCTTTTGTGACGTCATCTAAGTCATCGGAATCTTTGGGGGGCCGATAGTTTGCCACATGGTCCACGCGAATTGTCCTTCCCTTGATCTACGGGAGCAGTTGAGCTGTTAGCGAAGGCACAGACCAGCACCACTGCAGGTCACCGTCACCAGTGCTGCTGGAGCTCTGGTTTTACAGAATCCCAGAGTGTCAGGGGCTGGAAGGGACCTGGAAAGCTCATCCAGTGCAATCCCCCCATGGAGCAGGAACACCCAGATGAGGTTACACGGGAAGGTGTCCAGGCGGGTTGGAATGTCTGCACAGAAGGAGACTCCACAACCTCCCTGGGCAGCCTGGGCCAGGCTCTGCCACCCTCACCCCAAACAAGTTTCTTGTCAGATTTAAATGGAACCTCCTGTGTTCCAGTTTGCACCCATTGGTTTGTCACAGAGCAGCACCTCGGGAGCCAGGGCTGGCAGGCAGGACCGTGCCCCGGCTGCTTCACTCACCTTGATCCCATTGAAGTTGTCCACAGCAAGAATGGTGCTCCTCTGGTCCTCATAGCACAGAAAGCAAAAGCCTTTGGACTTCCCGGTCTTCTTGTCCCGCACCAGGTTAATGTTGACGACCTCCCCGTACCTGCAACACACTGTCAGAAGCCCGGGCGGCGGCAGGGGCACGGCGGGCCGGGGGCTGAGACACTTACTGCGAGAACACGCAGATGACATCGCCCTCCGTTAGCTCGTAGTGCAGCCCGCCTGCGGGGACAGCGAGAGAGGGAGAGACGGGATGGGAGCACCGGCAAGGCGGGCCCGGGCCTGGGCCGCCGCTCCCCTCCCCGCCCGGCGCGGTCCCGCTCCCCGCCCGTACCGACAAAGATCCAGGCGCTGTCCTTGTACTCCGCGTGCCACGACACCGCCTCCTGCACGCCCAGCTCCGCCTCCCGCGCGTTCAGCTCGTTGATCAGCTTCACCTTCGTCAGGGGGCTGGGGGCGAGGGCACCGTCAGCACCGGGACCAACCGAACCACCCCCGCCCCGGCTCCCGCCTCGCCCCCCTCACCTACTTCATGGCGGCGGCGCACACTGCGCCTGCGCGACCGCCGCGCCTGCGCGCTGGGCTCCCCCGCGGCTTCCCGAGCCGAGCGCAGCCGAGCCGTTCCGAGCGCAGCCGAGGGGAGCCGAGCGCAGCCGAGGGGAGCCGAGCGCAGCCGAGCCGGGCCGAGGAGAGCCGAGCGCAGCCGAGCCGTTCCGAGCGCAGCCGAGGGGAGCCGAGCGCAGCCGAGCCGGGCCGAGGAGAGCCGAGCGCAGCCGAGCCGTTCCGAGCGCAGCCGAGGGGAGCCGAGCGCAGCCGAGCCGGGCCGAGGCGCGCAAAGCACCACCCAGAGCTGTGGGAGCTGCAGAGACTTTATTGGGGTGACCGTGACAGGGGCGGCGGAGCCGCGGGGCTCAGCACGGGCAGGAGGCTTTACCGCTGGCGTCCGGCGCTGGCTCCAGCCTGCGGGCCTGGCCCGGCCGCCCCTCCAGGTCCCGGCAGAGCAGCGAGCGCTGCGCCTTCAGCCGGCACGCCAGGCACATGAAAATGGCGTCCACGTTCTGGCTCTCCTTAGGGTCCTTGGCCGAGGTCTCAAACAAAAGCATGTTGTGAGCGTCTGCGAACTTCAGCGCCATGCTGGATGGCACCTGGATCAGGTCTTTCAAGTCACACTTGTTCCCAACCAGCACCCTGGGGACCAGGGCGGGCACGGCGTGCCCGTTGCACTCCTCGATCCACATCTTGAGGTTGGTGAAGGAGGTCATCTTGGTGACATCGTAGACGAAGACGACGGCGTGCACGTTGCGGTAGTAGTGCTCCACCATGCTCTTGCGAAACCTCTCCTGGCCGGCCGTGTCCCACACCTGCACCTGGGAAGCGAAGCAGACAAGACAGGCTCCAATTTAAACGTCACAGAGACACCACAAAGTCAGTTTTAAGCGGACAACAAGTTCCAAAACAGACTTTATTTTGGCCGAAAAAGTGCAGCCAATCAACTGACCAGAAACAGGGTTTATACAATTAGCACTCCAACATAAAATACAGGTTTGTATATCAGTTGAGGAGATTATTGGGGTACAGCAAAATAAGAATAATGAGGATCCACAGCGTGCACGCACACACTCACAAGAAACGAACCAGAGCCCTCTGACTGCAGGGTACCCACAAGAAATAATCACTCACCTGGGCTGGGCAAGGGCTCATTCACGGATATATCCAGTAAATAACCACGCACCCAAACGAGGAGGTGAGGCGCTCTCAATCCTGGGAATCTCCTCAGATGGCGTCCCAGTCTAAGGAGAGGGCTCCGGTTCACAGACCCGCTGCTCTGAGAAGACCACTCCAAGGGGGCCTCCAGCAGGGACCCCGTTTTATAGTCTGGTCAGATGTGGCTGTGGGCATTACAACGTGGTCCAGAAGCTTCATGCTAGTCTGGGCACCTCCTTTGTTAACGATGCTGTCAGTTGACTCGGGGTCCTGTTAAGGACCCTGTCAATTGAGCAAGGGTCTCATCCCTCCTGTCCTGCTGTGCCCCCAGGCTGAGGGGTGGGCTGGCTCCTCCAGCTGCCGCAGGAAGGGGCAGGGGGTTCTGCTCCGCCGGCTCTGGCAGCGCTGCCACAGCCCAGGGAACGGCACCGCAAGCCTTGCAGGGAGCAGCAACCTCTTATCAGACAAACCAGGATTGATGGATGAGTTACACAAGCTTTAAGGCCTATGCCGACAGTGCCCAAGGCTGTATAGGCCAGTGCACACGCTTCTGTAATTCAACCAAGCAAGCCTAGCTTATCTAGTAAGAGTGATGTTAGCACTTTAATTCACTTTCGATACTCAGAGATAAGTGCCAGGCTCTGTGCAGCATATCCCATGTTTTGGCCACTGCGGCTCATCCTATATATTCAAGAGCAAGAGAAGTCCCTGCCTGACGACTTACCTGACTTTGTCACACCTCGTCAGGCAGCCCTCCTGCAGCTCTCTGCTGCTGGACCGCTCCCTGCTTCTCGTCCTCCTCCTGATGCGCTCGACCACCATCCCCACCAGAGGAACAAACCACACAACGCACTTCTCATTTCACACACATTCTTGCGCCAGATCAGGACATTTGTCCACCCAATCCTATGCCGTAAAAGAGAACCCCAACGATTACACAGTGGTATGTACAGAAGAGTCACGTCAAAGAGGAGGAGGGGGAGGCACTCTTTGTCTGAGGGAGCAGCAGGAGGGCACGGAGCTCCGGCGGTGGGTGAGGAGCCAACCGAGAGCTTGTGGGTGAGGATTACAGAGCAGACCCGCACGGGTGACATTGCAGTGGGTGTCTGCTAGAGTACACCTGACCAGGAAGAACAAGCAGATGAGGTGCTCTGCACACACACAGGACACACATCAGGTCCCGGTGCTCGTGGAGGACTTCGACCACCCCAATAGGTACGGAAAAGACAATGTAGCAGGGCACAAGCAATCCAGGAAGCTCCAAGATTACTATTGCAACAACACATCATCAGTAGGGTAAAACTAACCTGTCTTACAATGGTTTAAACCCAGCTCACCTTCCCTATTAGTGGGTGAATGATCCAATGCCCGGTGAATTCTGCTTCACAGTGATAAGAAGAGCTGACATCGAAGGATCAAAAAGCGACGTCGCTATGAACGCTTGGCCGCCACAAGCCACTTATCCCTGTGGTAACTTTTCTGACACCTCCTGCTTAAAACCCAAAAACCCAGAAGGATCACGAGGGCCTGCTTTCACGGTCTGTATTCGTACTGAAAATCAAGATCAAGCGAGCTTTTGCCCTTCTGCTCTGATGCCACCTTTGTGACCTAAATGACAGAGGAGCCAACAAGCTCCTGGGCTGGATAAGCAGACAGTGAGGTAGACTGGAAACGGGATGAACATCTGGGCATAGAAGGTGGTGACCAGCGATGTAAAGTCAAGTTGAACACTGATAACGAGCAGTGTACCCCAGGGGTCAATACTGGGCCCAGTCCTGTTCAACATCTTGTTAACATCTGGATGGTGGGATAGAGTGCACTCGCGCCAAGCGTGCAGGTGACTCCAGACTGGGAGGAGCGTGGCTAGGATGCGAGGTGGTTGTGCTGCCCTCCAGAGGGACCTCGACGGGCTGGAGAAATGTACTGACAGGAACCTCATGCAGTTCAAAGAGAAGTGGCAAGTCCTGCCCCTGGGGAGGAACAACTCCAGGCAGCAGTACACACTGGGGACCGGCCACCCAGCTGGAAAGAAGCTTTGCAGAAAAGGACCTGGGCGTCCTGATAGACACCAGCTTGAACACCAGCAGTGTGCCCTTGCACTGAAGACAGTGGATGGTGTCCTGGGCTGCATTAAACAAAGTGTTGCCAGCGGGCTGAAGGAGCTGCTCCTGATCCGTCCCCTTTATTCAGTGCTGCTGAGGCCACACCTGGAGTGCTGTGTTCAGTTCTGGGCTCCCCAGGACAGGAGAGGCACAGACTGGAGAGCGTCCAGCAAAGAGCCACCAAGATGTTGAAGGGGCTGAGTGTCTCTCCTGCAAGGAAAGACTGAGAGAGCTGGGACTGTTTAGCCTGAAGAAGAGAAGGCTCAGATGGGAAATTTTACCAATGTGTATAGATACCTGAAGGGAGACTACAAAGAAGATGGGTCCTGGCTCTTTGGTGCCAGGATCAGAGGCAGTGAGCACACACTGAAACACAGGAGGGTCCCTCTGGACATCAGAAAACACCTTTCACTCTGAGGGTGACCGAGCTTTGGCACAGTTTGCCCAGGGAGGTTGTGGAGCCTCCATCCTTGGAGATATTCAAAAGCCACCTGGACATGGTCCTGGACAATCAGCCCTGGGTTGCCCGGCTTCAGCAGGGGCTTGGAGCAGAGCAGACGACCTCCAGAGGTCCCAGCCAACCCACACTTTGCTGTTAGTCTGTGGTTCTGTGTGTTCTGCTGGCCCTCGTAGGTCATGTCTTAAAGCTCAGAACTGGCAATTTCCAAACAAGTGTCTGTGGTTAATCCAAATCACCACAGGGTGATCTCACCCCACTGAGACAGGGCCTGCCCCAGAGTCTTTCCGAGGGGAAAAACGATGGCAAAGAAGAGGTGGTGCTCATTCACCTCCCTGCCGATCTCTCCCAGGGTGTTCCATCTGGGCAGAGCAGGAGAGGGAGGGCACCTCTCCCGCCTCTCATCTCCCCTCTGGGACACGTGGGCCCAGGAAAAGGCCGAATTGCTGCGCTGCCTCCCACTGCTGCCTGCTGAGCACTAATAATATCCAAAGGTAGGAAATGCCTGGCAGCGTTTTCCAGCTCGTGGCAGCAGGACAGGCCTCACGCCAGCTGCATTACAGCACCACAGCTCCGTGGTGTTGGACAGAGCTGGGGAAAGCAGGGGGGAAAGGAAATGAGCCCCTCTCCTCTTAAGGGACAGAGGGAAAAACATTCATGGACAACACAATAGCACAGCTGAAGTTCTCATCCACCATTAGTAGCTCTGATTTATTCTGATTAGTCCCTCAACTTTTGATCACCCATCTGCCAGCAAAAGAGCAATATTTGGTTCTTCCAGCAGTCAGTCCTGCCTGCGGATGGCTGTCAGTGCTGATCCACCTGACCGGGCAGGCCAAGCTCAGCCGCAAACTCTGCTCCTTGGGCTGCTGTTGATCTGCAAATCTGCTCTGACACATCAGCCAGAGCTCTTCAGGTTTGGGCTAATGCATTTCTTACAGATGTCACACTGGCCTTCACACAGCAAATGCATCCTATTCTAGCTCTGCTGGAGCTGCACCCCAGTGCTCGTTGGCAGCAGCCTTCAGCATTGAGCTGCCAAGCCCTCTGCAACCAGCTCCTGCAAGATCCCGGCCTTCCAGCGCAGAGCCATCTGCTCCCCAAACCATGCTGGTCCTGCGTACAGCTCCCTCCCCAGCTGCTTGCAGCTGTGCCGGTCTTTTGGTCCAGCTGCTGAAGCCAGAGGCCCCCCTGTCGCTTTGAGGACCCGGTCGTGCTGGCTGTCAGGAGAGCAGGACAGCAGTGCTTCGCCCTGCGCCGTCCTTTCGGAAGTGACAGCGTGGCCGTGACTGCTCAGGAAGGTCCCTCAGCACGGCAAGAAGCCTGCCCTGCTCCCTCCCTCCAGCTGGGCTGAGAATGGAAAAGCCCCTGAGGTTTGGGTGCAAAACCCAGCCCCGGGCAGGGACCGGCTGCCTCTGGGCCCGGTGCCGGTGCCGCCGTGTCCCACCTTGATGCGCTCGCCCTCGATCTCCACCGTCTTCTCGCGGAAGTCCACGCCGATGGTGGCCTCGGTCTTGTCGGGGAAGGCGCCCCCGCAGAAGCGGAAGGTCAGGCACGTCTTGCCCACGTTGGAGTCTCCGATCACGATGATCTTAAAGATGCGGGTCTGCACGTAGGGCTCCAGCGACGAGTCGGAGCCCGGCGGCCGCCCGCCGCCGCCCGCCGCCATCCCGCACCGCCGCCTCACCGCCGCATGGGGCCGCGCCGCCCCGCGCACCGGCTGCGGCACCGGCACCGGCTCCGGCTGCGGCACCGGCCCCGCCCCGCGCACCGGCTACGGCACCGGCACAGCCCCGCCCCGCGCTACGGCACCGGCACCGGCTACGGCGCCGGCACAGCCCCACCCGCACACCCGCGCACCAGCTACGGCCCCGGCCCCGGCGCCGCTCCTTGCACCGGCTACGGCCCCGGCCCCGGCCCCGCCCCGGCACGGCGCCACCTGCTGTCCCCGCCAGGCCCTGCGCCGCGGGGACTCGCTGGGCACGGGGACCTGGCTGGCGCCCCATCGGCGGGTAAGGGTGACACGGCGACGGGCTCAGAGCCCCATCCCCGGGGCAAGCGCCAGATCCGGGACCAAACCGGCGAGCAGGCCGGGCACCGGCGGGGCGGTGGGCAGAGACACCCGTACCGCCGGGAGAGAGGGAGGGCGGTCCGAGGCTGCGGTGGGAACGGGGCAGGCAGGACTAGAAACCGGGTGACAGAAACACCCACATGCTCAAAACCTGAAAGATGGCAACTCTCGCGTGCTGGGCAGGGAGAGCATCACAGAGAATCACAGAACAGTTTGGGTTAAGGGCCCTTCCCAGCTCCCCCAGTGCCCCCCCTGCCATGAGCAGGGACATCTTCACCAGCTCAGGTTGCTCAGAGCCCCGTCCAGCCTGGCCTGGGATGTCTCCAGGGATGGTTCATCCACCACCTCTCTGGGAACCTGGGACAGGCTCTCACCACCCTCAGGGGCAACAATTTCTTCCTCATGTCCAGCCTGAATCTCCTCTTTTTTTTTAGTTTAAACCCATCAACCCTTGTCCTGTCACAAGAGACCCTGCTAAAAAGTGTGTTCCATCCTTCAGATGATTTCTGGGGCTCCTCTGGCCCCTCTCCAGCAGGTCCATGTGTGTCCTGTGCTGAGGACCCAGAGCTGGACCAGCACTGCAGGGGGTCTCACCAGAGCAGAGCAGAGGGGCAGGATCTCCCCCAAACCTGCTGCCCACGCTGCTGGGGATGCAGCCCAAGATACAATTGGCTTCTGGGCTGCAAGCGCACATTGCTGGCTCATGTCCAATATTCCATCCACCAGCACCCCATGTCCTTCTCCACAGGGCTGCTCTCCACCCTTTCATCCCCCAGTCTATGCTGATGCCGGGTGTTGCCTCAGTCTTTGATTCTTACCTTTCTTAGCTTTCAACCTGCTCGTGGCTGTTCTTCAGAGACAGCTCTTCACACTCGCTCCATCTCTTGATGTAGAGGGCAACCCCTCCACCCTTCCTTCCTCGCCCGTCCCTTCTGAACACCCTGCAGACACCCATCGCCGCCCTCCAGCCGCGGGGTCCATCCCACCACGGTTCAGCGGTGGCCACGAGGTCGTAGCCTTCGAGCAGCACAGGGGCTTCCAGCTCCTCCTGTTCGTTGCCCACGCTGCTGCGTGTGTTGGTGTAGAGGGATCTCAGCCGGGCTGTTGGCTGCGTCGCCTTCTCAGAGGAACAGCCCTTAGTTCCTCTGCAGCATTTCACTGGGCTTTCCCGTTGGCCTCTATTAGCTCAGGAGCCCCTGGCTCATCTCTGTAAGACTTCAAGTGTCCTCCAGTGAGGCCAACACATTTCGGGGCCATGGCTGAGGATCCTCACAGGCACCCTGCCCCTCTGACCTGGGCATCTCATCCCACCGCTTGTCATGGGTGAGCCTGTGTCAGAGACTGATAAGAATTATGCCTCAAACATTGTGCCGAAACTAGTTCCTCCAGCCACAGGAGATGGGACGTTGTCAAAGACTGGAAAGAATCATGGCTCAAACATTGTGGCCTAGTAGACAGGACACTCAGGCTAAGGTGAATTGTGATTTACCTACCAACAAGGAGCCAAGGAGACACAGACACAGGTGGCCGGCTGACCGTAGGAGGTGGGGGACGTGCCAGAGGGCACGTAGCTCCATCTTCTGATAGGCCCAGCATGGCACAAAGGGAAAAGCTGAGACCCTTCAAGACGGCCCGAGACTAGTCTATCTTTCACAATCCCCCCCCAACTTTTATTTTGCAATAACACCTCCGCAAAAGACAAAAAAATTCCGCAAGCAGGCAACCTAGAGGGCTATAAAAAGGCTCGCGTATAGCAGCACCGGCAGGGAACCACCATCCTGAGGGCCACTCTGAGGAGCACATCTCAGGAGCCGGACCAGACCCCTGAGGACACTGCACTCCCAAAATACAAACCCCAGCATCCTCACCATGAGACACCAGAGGCCACACATCACTGGACCCAGACTACAAGTCCCATCATCCACGCTGCGGAGCCCTAAGGGTGGTAGAATCCCTCCCTCCCTCCCTCCCTCCCTTCCTTCCTGTTTCTTTGCCTCCCCTCCCGTGAGCATTACAGTAACATAAGGCTTACAACCCCACATGTGCCGCGAACTCCTTTATGTAAATCCTTTTGCTGTTAAACTGTTCACCAATTAGGCAACCAATTAGGTGAACCTTTCTGCTGCCGAAACATCTGTTAATTGGGCCGAGCTGCAAAATATGAGGTGTTGTTCACTGACTTTAAGTATTACATATACTGTTTTCCAACCAAGGGGACCCATGAACCTGAGTCACCTCTCCCCTTCTTGTACCTCTGGCCAGGAGGTGACAGCCTGGTATTGTCGCACTCCCCCATCACGTCTAGTTTAAAGCTCTCTTGATAAGCCCTTGCTAGCTCCTGTCTTCCCCCTTTGAGAAAGGTGAATCCCATCCAGCACCAGCAAAACCCGCTGCCGTGTCGGCCATCCAATTATAAAAAACCCAAAACTGTGGTGGTGGCACCACCCGCAGAGCCATGTATTAACAGACCGCATCCATGCGTGTCTCCCAGTGCTGCTGCCTGCCAATGGAAGGAGAGAGGAGGTAAAATCACCTGTGCTCCCGATTCCCTCACTGACTGTCCCAAGGCCCTGAAGTCTCTTTTGATGGCCCTTGGACTACGGGTCACAGCTTCATCACCACCCACACAGAAGAGCAGTAACAGGCAGTGGCCCGAGGGCCGTTCCAAGCTGGGAAGTTTCTTGGCGATGTCCTTAACCCAGGCCCCAGGAATGGAGCAGACGTCCCTGAGAGGAGGGTCTGTCCGGCATGGTGGACCCCCTGTACACCCTAGCAGGGAGTCACCTACGACTATAACCTGTCTTTTCTGCCTGGTGGAGGCGGCCATAATACTGATCCTGTCAGCACGTGTGGTGTAGATGGACCTTCATCCTCATCATCTGTTGCCTTCCACATCCAGAGCCTCATACCTGTTGTACAGCGGCAGCTGGGAGGGCGAGGGGGCAAGGAGAGGGCTCTCCTGCCGCCCTGAGTGTGGACTCGCCTCCGTTTGCTTTGTAGGAAACCATTATTTTGCAAATATAACGGGCTCAGGCAGGATCTCTCAGCAAAGCAATTTTTTAAATAACAATATTGCCACACTGGGTGTTCTACCTAAAGGCAGGCACAGGTAATAGGGCAAAAAGCCCCTGCTTGTATCCCCCCAAAATCCCGGTGGCAACTTCCCTCCCCTGTTCCCCATTGGTTGGTACTTCAGGGTTTACAGATCACCGACCCTGCCTCAGTTTACATACAGACCCTTCCCCTTATCAATCTAAGATATGGATTCCTGGTACTTTGGCTGCCCTTCCCCCTAAATTAACTTGTAAATACAGGTATCAGTGTGCATACACGTATCAGTATATGTTCCGGGAAGAGACTGTGTTTTACATTAAGGATTCATAGTCTCTTGGTCCTTCCCTCCTGCTGGGGTCAGGCACCAGGTCCTCAGTTATGTAAAAACAACAGTTCTTTGTCAAATGTTCCTTACACCTCCTTTCTCCTGAGCTACTGTCTTCAGCCTGGTGGGGGAGGATACAGGACCCTCGATCTTGGTTTGTTTCCTGGTAGATGTCCCGGCTCAGGGAGGCCGGAGCATGGTCCCACCAGCCTCCTTCTCAGACACCCTGCTGCTCTTTAACCTTTCTCCTTCCTCCTGCAGCTCCCCCACCGGGCTGAGCAGAGCGTCCCCCTGCTCACACCTCACACGGGGCTGTCTCCACTGCCACCCCGTCCCAGGGAAGGCTCTGGCGCTCCCCGCGCTGCTCTCGCTGCCCCGGTAACGCAGCCCAGGAGAGATCACAGCCCCTAAAATCGGCCACTGGTACAAGAAGGCTCCTGCAGTGTAGGCTCTTGGTGGGAAGCGGGGGAGCAAAAGGCTGGGAAGGATTTACCAGAGGTCCCCAAGAGGTCACAACTGACCCAGAGTATCAGTGCTCAGCTGCCTGCTTCCAGCAGCACTGAAATGAAACCAAGAGGGTGCAGTAAACCACCCAGCTATTGGAAAAGCCTCATGAAATTCGGTCTGGGCCTGAAACACCTCTTTCCTTTTCAATTGTGGTGATGTCTGCAGGTCTGTGCAAGCTGGGTGAGGCCACCCACTTGACCACTGAACCGCTGGTATAAAGAACAGTCACACAAAAGGGATCCTGCCCCTCAAGGCTCATGTAGACATCAGCTGAACCAGGGTTTTGGCCCATAAAGCAATCTCAGCTGATGGACCCAACAGATCCATTTGGACCATGTTCCAAAAAACCATTCCTGACTACTCCCAGCTGCTTCTCCTGGCCGAAAACCAGTTGAGATGAGGACATCGGCTGTAGAACTGCCGCTCAGCCCTCTCCCTGCGCAAGCTGAGACAACACCGAGAAGGCCCCAGAAGAGACTCATTCTTTCCTCAGGGGCAGTTTGATCCTCCTGGAGACTCAGTCTGAATAGCAGCCTGAAGGGGGGTTCCTGGAATGAGCAAGGAAGCAAGTCGGGGAGCTGCTGTCTCTGAAGGGACTGCTGAGCAGACTGGCTGCCACGTTCAGGTTTCAAACGTCCTCAGCAGAGCACCCGAGCTGCTCCTCACACCAGAAAAGAGAAGAGGCCAGGAGGGAAGATAGGAGACATAGGCTTTTGGAGCCCCACGACTGTATAGGAAGGGTTCCCTGTTTAAAGGGGATAAATATTTGTCTCAGCTCCCTTTTATGTCTCATAAAATACATCAGGGAAAAAAAAAAAAGGCAGCAATATTCAAACCTAGGCTGTGTCTTCAGCTCATTCTGGAAGCTCTCCTAGCTCTGAGCCCCGCTCATGCACCGATCTGCCCCCGTGTGCCTGCTTCCCCCACCAGGCAGAGACCTGTGCCATGGCCCTGCTCAGCTCAGTTTTCAACTCATCCCCTTTACACCACCACCAAGAGACAGGAGAAACACTCTTTTAACAAAGACAACGTTTTCCAGGAGTTGCCGGAGGCTTTTATTTACAGAAGCCATTTGTCAGAGACTAGAGCTTCTTGGTTTCTGTCTGATGCTGTCCTGGCTTCTCTAGTCTGTGAAATAAGACGCCGGTGTCAGGGCCGAGCTGTCTCCCTTCGAAGGGACAGGGCTGCCCATTGTAACGTGGCAGAAATGTCAAACTGGAGAGACCCCTCTCTTCTGGCTCAACAGCCAGTCTGGAAAGCAACTTGTCTGCAGTGTGTGGGATCACGGGCTGCAGCAGAGTCCCGTAGACACGCAGGCATTCCAGCGTAACGTGGATGATGGTGTCAAGCCAGAGCTGCTCTGCGGGGTCTTTTCGGTTGAGTTTCCAAGGCCTGTGTCTCTGGAAGAAACTGTTGGTCTGCCTTACACACACGGCAATGCATTCTAAAGCCTTGTAGATCTGGAAACCTTCAAAATAACCAGCCACTTGCAGAGGCAGAGAAGCCACAGATGCCACGAACTCGTAGTCTTCGGCAGAGACTCTACCCGTGCCTTCTGTCTCCCCGGAATCCAAGATCTTTGGAAAACAGGACTCTGAGAAACACGGGTAAGTGTTGCTGGGGTTAATGCTGAGGGCTGTTGACCGATTCAGAAGCCCTCCGAGCGCATCTGCCAGTTCCGAATTCACAAGCTTCACAACCTTCTCGTCATAATAGTCACAATCCCGCTCAGGTACCCCCTGCCTTAGCAAGAAGTACCGAAATCCATCTACTGTGTACTGTCCAAAGCAAGCAAAGGGGTCAATCACGTTGCCCAGGCTTTTGGACATCTTCTGCCCACGGACAGTCCAGTGGGAGTGCACAAAGATCCGCTCGGGGGGGGGCAGCCCTGCTGCCATCAGCAGCGCGGGCCAGTACACAGCATGAAACTTTAGGATGTCCTTGCCCACAACATGATGTGCCGCAGGCCACCACTCGCCGTGCGTCTCCGGGTAGCCCAGCACGCTCAGATAGTTCACCAAGGCATCGACCCAAACGTAAACAGTTTGTGTGGAGTCACCGGGGACAGGGATACCCCAGTGCAGCCGGCTTCGCTCACGAGAGACCGACAAGTCCGGCAAGTCCTCTTCCAGCCAGCGGAGCACGTGCTGGTAGAAAGGGTCAGGGGCAATGGCACGGGGGTTGTTCCGGAGCCACTTCCACAATGGGTCCCGGAACGCTGAGAGCCTGAACATGTAATTCTCCTCTTTGGTCCAGTGCACCTGAGGAGGCAGGAGAGAAAATAATTACAGCCCAAACGGTCTGCAAATGGTTTTGCAATTAGCACAAAGCATTGTCACAGCGCGGCGTTCGTTGCACACTCCCTCTGTGTCCGGTGTGCTCCCCACTACACAGGGAGTTCCCCGTGTCTTTCTATGACTAGGAAGAGGCTCCTGTCCAGGTTCTCCCACGCAACATGTAAGGACACGGGTGCTCGGGATGGCTCCGCATGCTGCTTTTCAAGATACTCACGCCCCCAGGGAAGGAACTACCTTCCCAGCAGCCAGATCTACGTGTCATCAGGCAAGAATTACGGAGAAGAGAACACATAGTATTGCAATAATAGTAGAAAATCCAGAAAAGACAGAATGAGATTGTTAATTCAATGCTAACAATCCTGGTGGGTGCCCCTGCTTTTCTCCTAGGCACTATGTCCCTCTTTTTCCCCAATCTAAGCATTAGGGCATCTTAGGTTCTAACTTAGTTAGCCATTAATTATGTTTAAGTACTGACAGCACTTCTCCCACACCTTTAAATTCATTAAATGACACATTTAGCTAAAACAATGAAAACTTTGTGGGTAGATATAGTATGAGTGAGCTGCATAAAGGCACTCAAAGAGATCTATGTCTAGGTCAAGAATTCCTACTTTTAAAGCTAAATAAAGCTCTAAGATAAGAAATGTCAGGCTTTGGCATTACACAGGAGAGTTTCCGTTTCTAGCACTGAACCCAACAACTTCTGACTCAGACAGAAAGTGCTTCGGTCTCAATACAAACAGTGAAGAGCCCACCACACCTCAAGCTGACAGAGCCCAAGGGGTAACTAATCCCAGTGCTATTAAACTGCTTTATGATGTAGTTGAATTTATCACCTCAAGAGAAATATTCTTCCCTACGCAAATCATAAACAAGTTACACAAAAACGTTTTGGTTGCCTCTCACCCCTTGAATTCTTGATGTTTTCCTATAATCTTTTCCAGTTTCTGGGTATCAGCTCTCAGCTGCCCAGGGTGACGCTTCACACAGAGCTTATGCCGTGTCCTCCATCCAATATTCCCTTTTACACGATCCAGCGATCCTTTTGGTAGCAACTCAGGACACAAAAGCCATCTCAAAGCGGGACCTGCAAGTGTTTCTTCTGAAACGCTGACCAAGTCTGGTGTTTGGCTCTGAAGAGCCCATCTGACATCATCTGCTCTGAGCTGAGCTCCCCACCAACCAGCCGCCCGCAGAAAAGGTGAGCAGAAAGCAGTTCAGCGGGAGAAGAGATTAGAAATGGGCCGTCTCCTGAGAACTGGTAAGTTAGAGCCCGGAGCACACAGAGAGGTTGATAAAGGGCAGAGCAATTATAACAACCTGCAAAACCGGAGTCTTTGTTCAAGGCTTGCCCGTGAACAGGGACTGGAATATGTGCCCTGCAGAGAAGTCTGCGCGCCACCTCTCCCCATCTTCCGACAGCCCTGACCTGAGGAGCACAGGACAGCTCGGGAAGCCTCTGGTCCAGCCTCCCGCTCACCGCAGGGTCACCTACAGGGTTAGAACAGGTTACTCGGGGCTTGAAAACCTCTGAGGATGGCGACTGCAAATCTCCCCAGGCAGCCTGTTCTGCTGCTTGCCTGCCCTCATGGCCAAAGTTTCTCTTTAAATCCAGTCTGAACCTCTCTTGTTTCAACTTACATTCATTCTCTCACCTTCCTGCCACGTACCATTAGAAGAACCTGGCTCCACCGTCTTGATGATCTCTTTGTAGCTACTGTAGAGCTCCTGCCACTAGGCTCCTCCAAAATCCCATCTTCCATAGAGCTCAAGAAGCCAGCTCCCTCAGCGTTTCCTCAAATGACAAGTGCTCAGCACCCTAACCCTGCTGGTGGCCCTCCACTGAACTTAATCCAGTTTCTGAATTGTGTTTCCTGTTTTGGGGGACGGAAAACTGGATGCGGTACCTAGATGTGGTCACTGGAGTGCTGAGTAGAGGGAGATCACTGCTCCTCTTTGTAAAACCCAGGGTAATCCCGCTGGCTGCCTTTGGTGCCAGTGCACATTGGCTCGTGCTCAGGTTGTTCAGCAACCCCCCCAGGGCTTTTCCTGGACAGGGGGTTCCCCACTCCAGCCAGTTTCCTCACCAGAGAGAATCCCTGCAGCCCCACATGCACCGTCTCCCTGCTGGACCCGAGCGATGAATGCAATTCTTCAACAAATGCAGCCCCGCTCCCAGCGAGTACAGAACAGCACAGCTGCTATGAGCTGGTCCCTCCACCTCCTCTTTGCCAAACTGAAGTGGCCCAGCTCCCTGCACCTCTTGCAGGCCGGTGCTCCACACCCTGACCACGCTGTGAGCATCCCCTCCAGCTGTTCTGCGCAATAAATGACACAAAAGCACAGTAACAGAGTGAAGGACGAGGATTGTTTCCTACAGAACAGACCCTGATCTCTCAGTGTTAAAGGAAGACTTGAAGAACAACATTTAAAGATGAGCTACACATTTTCACCCCCAGGCTTTACCGGATACCAGAGCAAAGATTCATCAGAAGCATGGGTTTTATGGCATGTTGTAAACTCTCCCTTTTCCTCCATAAAATCCTCAAGCAACGAACTACCCAATTGTCTCTGGTTGGAGATAAACACCTACCATGTCTTTCCACCACCTGGCAACATCTTCTGTGCACCAGGAACATTACTGTTTCTCTTGGAGAGTCTGATATGCAGCTAAGGCAAGTAATTGTTCTCAGGGTATATCTGACTTTGAACCCTGCTGACTCTATTCTAGACCTAAAGAATCATTAATCTGCCTGGAAAATTCATCTGTTCCCCAAGTACATTAGGTACTTCACCAAGAGATACCATTTGCCAACATACCCTTTTCTGTGTGAACCGACACTCCTATGCCCCAGCCTTGCCCAAGCGTCACAAGGGAAGAGCCTCTGCGTAGCTCTGAAGCACGATTGTCTGGAGGCCCTGCATTAAATCACGGAACTCCTGACACCCCGCAGAGAGCAGAGTGGCAGACGCTCGGTCAGGTACCACACTCCGGGCTGCAGCACTGCTCACTCATCGGACCAAACCACAGGCAGATGATACAGTGTTTTAGGCAGGGCCAAAACCCATGTAACAAGACTGATGAAAAGTGTCCAGAGGCCAAACTGAACTGCCTCACAAAACAGGTCCGAAACTCTGCAAACCTCAGTTATAAACACCTTTATCCCTCTGCACAGCTAAATCCTTTCATTAGCGCTTTAAAACACTGTTTCCAGGCCAACGGGCCATGAACCCAATAGCAGCTGAATCCTTCCCGTGGCACTCTAGTGGAGTCCCTCAAGTGGGCCCTCATTCATGGGGATCAATATGGAAAGGGGGAGTGTCAGGAGGATGGAGCCAGGCTCTTCTGGTGACAACCAGTGACAGGACAAGGGGCAATGGGTGCAAACTGGAACACAGGAGGTTCCGCTGGAAGATGAGAAGCAACTTGTTGGGGGTGAGGGTGGCAGAGCCTGGCCCAGGCTGCCCAGGGAGGTTGTGGAGTCTCCTTCTGTGCAGACATTCCAACCCGCCTGGACACCTTCCTGTGTAACCTCATCTGGGTGTTCCTGCTCCATGGGGGGATTGCACTGGATGAGCTTTCCAGGGCCCTTCCAACCACTGACATTCTGGGATTCTGTGAATTTGCATCTCCCGTTTGGGGATTTGGCAGCTCTCCCTTGTGTAGTCACACATTGCTATAAACGCAGAAGAGACCTATGAACTACAGGCAAGCCTTGGCCGACGTGAATTACAAAAGGAAGCATTAAACACCCGCAAATCGAGCCAGGCTGGAGCAGCAGAGCAGCGTGCGGTGCTCCCACGGAGCGGCCGCACTGGCGCAGGGCGCTGCGGGTGCCGTTACCTGGTGGCCGGTCTCCAGAGACACCTTGCAGGGCTGTCCCCGGGCGTCCCTGCGCTCGGCGAGCTGCCCGGGGGGCAGGAAGGTCTCCTCGGCCGTGCAGTACCAGCCCTCGTACGCCCCTTTGTAGAGAGCGCCGCCGTCCCGCAGGGCGCCCCAGAAGTGCCGCACGGCTCGCTGGTGCGCGGGCGCGCTGGTGCGGGTGAAGTCGGTGAAGGAGACGGCGGCCCGGGCCAGGGCCTGGCGGAACAGCGCCGAGACGCGCTCGCACAGCTCCGGGGGCGACGTTCCCGCGGCGGCCGCGGCCTGCTGGATCTTCAGCCCGTGCTCGTCTGTCCCTGCAACGGCAGAGAGGCCGTGGGGCCGCGTCCCCGGGGACACCTCGGGCCGGGGACCCGGGGGGTGCGGGTAGCGCGGCGCCCGCGCTCACCTGTGGAGAGGCGGCCCGGGCCGGCGCCGCAGAGCCCGCGGTAGCGGTGCAGCGCGTCGGCCAGCAGAGCGGAATACAGGTGGCCGATGTGCGGCGGCCCGTTAGCGTAGAAGATGGGCGTGGAGAGCAGGAGGCGGCGGCCGGGCCCCGCAGCAGTGGCGGCAGCGCGGCGGGGCGGGAGGCGGAGGGGCGGCCGCAACATGGCGGCGCCACCACAGAGACGGCGGGACAGAGGGGCCGCCCGGAAGGGTCGGGGGAGGCGCGGCAGCGGTGGCCAATGGAGGGGGGAAGCGGAGCGGTGGCGCATGCGCGGTGCGGGCGGCGGGGTCGGGCCGGCGGGGCCGGGAGCGGCGGGAGGCGACCTGAGGCGCACGGGGACATGTTTCGCTGCCGCGTGGCCGCCGCCGCCGCGGGGGGGTTGGCGCGCGCCCTGCGGCCCCTCAGCCCCGCGGCTCGGGGCCGCGCCGCCGCAGGTCAGTGGGGGCCGGGGCCGGGGCCGGTCTCCCCGGCAGGGCGGCGGGCGGCCCGCGGGTCTCTGCTGGTGCGGTAGGCCCGGGTGCGGGGGTCTGGCGTGGGGCGGCGGGCGGGATCCTGCCGCTGGCTTTCCCGCACACGCGGGTCGGGGCGCCCCTTCCCGCCGCGCCGGGCCTGTGTGCCCGGGTGGGCAGGTCGCCGTCGGGCCCCGCGGTTTGGCGGAGCTGCCCCCGGCTCTGTGCTGCCGGTAGCGGGCAGGGGGTGCCCACACCCCTTGGGCGCTCGAGAGAGGTTCTCCTGCCCCTCTGCTCTGCCCTGGGGAGACCACATCTGGAATATTGTGTCCAGTTGTGGCCCCTCAGTTCCAGCAGGACAGGGAACTGCTGGAGAGAGTCCAGCGCAGCCACCAAGATGCTGAAGGGAGTGGAGCATCTCCCGTGTGAGGAAAGGCTGAGGGAGCTGGGGCTCTGGAGCTGGACAAGAGGACACTGAGGGGGGACTCATTCCTGGGGATCAATATGGAAAGGGGGAGTGTCAGGAGGATGGAGCCAGGCTCTTCTGGTGACAACCAGTGACAGGACAAGGGGCAATGGGTACAAACTGGAACACAGGAGGTTCCACTTAAATTTGAGAAGAAACTTGTTCGGGGTGAGGGTGGCAGAGCCTGGCCCAGGCTGCCCAGGGGGTTGTGGAGTCTCCTTCTGTGCAGACATTCCAACCCGCCTGGACACCTTCCTGTGTAACCTCATCTGGGTGTTCCTGCTCCATGGGGGGATTGCACTGGATGGGCTTTCCAGGGCCCTTCAACCCCTGGCATTCTGGGATTCTGTGAGTTAGGAGGTGATTGGATCAAAACGCTTTTGCTGCTGAAGTAGGAGCTGTTTGGCTCCATTTGGATGCTTGTGACTTTGCTGGGGGTTTGCAGCATAAACATGTGCATTTAGGCAGCGCGAGCGAAGGGCTGTAGCGGTTGGCGTGGCACCTCAGTATCAGAGGAGGTGGAAGGAGTTTTCCGCGTCAGGTGGGAAAACATTCTCCAGAAAAGCCCCAGCACTTACCGCCTGTGTTATAAACACAGCGCTCGGAGCGATCAGCCCGATTGCTCTGTTTGCAGATCCGCCTGGGACAGATGTAGTTCAACTATAGTGAAACAAGTTGTTCTGCAGCCCTTCAGCCACTGCACTATTTGACTTGCCAGCTGGTACATGCCTTATCTGGACTGGCAAACCTCGCTACTCCTTTCTGTCAGCAGAAGCTCCTTTCTGCTGGTGGTTTAAGCGCTGTTGGTGAAGGGACTTTTTGCAGGTATGACCACACCTACTGCTTGAGGAACAGCAGACCCGCAGTACATGAGCATCTCCACGGTGCTCTCCCAGCGACGGAAGGCTCCTTCAGCTGGAAAGTGCCTTTTTAGCTCCCCAGTAGCTGCTCCTGCTAGGAATTTGTGCAGTTACTCTTTGATCTCACAGATGTTTTTGGTATCCACATCTGCCTGGAGCCGTTTGTTCGCGGCAGAGAGGAATTCACTACAGTCGCTCAGATGTGGTACTGGGCGTTGCAAACAAGTAGCTCGTTTACTTGGTTCAGAAATTACTTGCTCTCCAAATTTCAAAACATAACTGTGTGTTGACAGTCTTTTTTGCATTTTTCTCTAATAAATTGTATTCCTTAGGCAACTTGTTGCAGCGCTGGAATGTTCCCATAGAACTGCAGATGAGCAGACAAGTGGCTGGCTCTGGTGTGCCCGGGGGCAAAGGCGATAGTTCTATTTTTGTCCTTATTGTGGGCTTATCAACGTTAGGAGCGGGTGCCTATGTAAGTAGAAAGGTAGTTCATGAAAAGAAGCTGCAATCCATCTCTCCTGTCAAGCGTTTTGTGTATTTTAGCTAATTTGACTTAGCTTTTTACCTCTGTAGCTATTTCCTCCTTCAGAAATCTTCAAGGGGAGCTAACTGAGCTGGCTGGAAATTAACTTCTTATGATGTTTGTTTGTTTAATACTGTAATTTCAGTTACCTTTTAGGTTTCTTTAGCTACAAAGGCATTCTTTTTATAAATACTATGACCAACTACAGCTCTGTCTGGTGTCTTGTATGTGATAGGAGGGAGAGTTGGATGGCATACACTTTTCATACCAAAATAAGCCATTCTTTGCCCCATCTCAATTCAGAGCATTGGTGTTCAGCCTGTGTAAGTACACCAAATCAACCCAAAGTGGGTGAGCGTACATCTTTGTCCTACCCAAAAGATTCAAAAGAATAAAGCTTTTCAGCCCAACTTAGAGAGTAAATCACCTTCCCAGAACAGCAGCAGCATTACCTGCGAGTGGATGGGCCCTAAGTTTACATCGTCTTTCTCCTGTTCCCGCTAGACATTCTTTACTGTGCCTTGCTGTGCTTTTTCTGGCAAACAAGGTAACTGAAATTATAGAGCACATCCTACTTTTCCCAAGATCTGTTTAATCAAGAGTCCTTCTTAATATGCAGTTCTTTCCCTTTCTTGTCTTTCGTTGCCTGTCTTCACCTGCAGTTTTGCAATGTCACCATCTCAGATGCCCTTCTAGACCCCTGACGTCTTCAGGTGTTCCTGGCAAAGCTGGCAGCAACCTATTGTTATACTTAATTGTAGGAGGAACAGTCACTGGGACAGGAGCTTATGTAAGACGCTTCAATAAATGTGTTGTGATTTGGTGAGCGGGTGGAGGGAGGGTATCTTTCTATATGTTAACTAAACCATCTTTGTGCTCCCTCAGATATTTAATTTCAAGGGATGTTGTCAAATAATTGAAGTTTACAGATTTGATAGTCTCAAACAGCAGAGTTCTAAATGGGAAAAACTGCCTTAAGTTTAACTCTTCCATGTTAAATAAATCTCAAACCAAAACGGGCCATCTTCCATTTGTAACCACCAGGGAGGCACAAATTAATTAACACATCTATTCTGACATCAGTAATGTTGGCATGCAAAATAGAGAAATAATCAGCTAAGCGTAAGTATGCTAGAGGAAAGGAGTTTGGCTGACTTTGTGATTTCTTCAGAGAAGGAACATCCCTGTGTTATGGGGCGGCGCACACAGCCGTGTTCCTGACCAGGAAGAGCTTGGCATTGTCCCTTTGAAAACAATTTCCCTGAAGACCTGCTTTGATATTTTGCATGTATACCATAGGAATTTTTCTCTAAGGGATCAGATATAATTTGCTGTATGCTGCCCTGCGGGCTCACTTAAGCACTTCATGGTTCTGCTTGCAAAGCAGAGGGAGTTTTGTTAACCATGACTGTTATATGTTTAAGCAAAAGGCTTTAAAAATATCTCCATTCTTTTCAGCGCTGATGAGTTCTTGTTTTCTGGTATTTTTGATGCTGCTTCAGTTCCCTAGATAAGCTTTTGTCTGCCTGTGCTTTTTCATGCCTGGTGTTACATTCCACAGTTGTTAGAGACTACTTACTATGCTACAGAACACCTAACTGTGGAGATGGGCAAAATGCAGAATGGCTTGGGAGTAAAAGAGATTTCAGTTCCCCCAAGGCATTAACTTCTGCTCAAAGAGAGTTTGATTGTCGTAGCACTCAGCTAACAGTAAGTGCTTTGCCATCAGCTGCAGCGTTACCCGTCATGCCTTGACATTTGGGAGGCTTCTGCTTCTTACTGGAAATGTTCCAGTTTTAGTATTCTTTCATAATTTGAAATACAATAATTGGATAGACAGTTGTGCTTCAGACTGTCCCGATAGCTTTTTTCCTCTTTTATAAATAACGCAAAAGGAAAGCTAACGTCGTGCACGTGTGAGATGGGTTATTACCAAGGCTAGGTTTTGCCTTAAAGAAATTGTTTGCTTCCTTCTATGTTAACTGAGGAGACAAACCTCATACCATGGCCTGCTTCCAGCAGTCTCAATGTTTTTTGCTCCTCTGCATTACCCATTTTTCTTGGAAGTTAATACGATGTCTTAAAAGGTGTTCCCTCCTCGTTTGTACCGCTGAATTGTGTCCCCGGGACACGCGGGCTATACCTGTCCCATACCCTGAGTTTCACCCCAGGTAAGCGGGAGGTGGGTGCTCAGACGTGGGCTGTACCTGAGCAACCAGGCTCTGGCTGAGGAGCTGCTGAGGTGGGTGACGCTAGTGCTGCCAGCGCCAGGCCCGGCACGCCTGGCCTGCAGGAAGCCAGTAAGGCTGTTGGCTTGTTCTCTGCAGCTGGAAGTTGCTTTTTGCTTTCCATTTCTATTCTTTTTCTGCAGGCTGGTGTTGTGCCCTGTGCCATGGTCTAGCTTGCAAATAGCCTTGAGTTCTCTCGACTGCATTTCCTTTGTTGTGTCTGGTTCCTCTTGAAACAGGTCTGTAGCCCAAAGGCCAAACACCTGCAGAAAGTTTGATTGATTATGGAAAACAACCAGACAACTGAGATTCCTCACATCCTATGTAGAGCAGAATGGTTTCTGAGTGCATTGCTCTTGTAGCTACATATTCATACCTTTACGGGCATTTTTTTCAGTGAGGTGTATTTTGGTCCATGTGCTTTAACTGAAAGCGGAGGCTTTTCTGAGCAAGCAGGGTAGACAAAAGCCTGTCAGGGGGTAGAAGCAGAGTGGTGCCTTGATGCTGTAAGATACGCAAGGTAAATATCTCCTTGCCTCTCTCCAGGTATACAAAACATTGAGAGAAAACAAAGAGCGATTCACCAGCCGCGTCTCATCAATAACTGGGCGGTCTCCAGAAGATGAATCACCTCGTTCCGGTGGGTACTCGTCTGCTAGTTCTAGGTTTGGGTCTGTGTTTCCTAAGCTGCTAATTGAGACCTCTAAAAACAAAGAGTCAGCCCTGCTTTTGGCAGAGACACCGTGATTCCAGAGAGATAACACGATCTGCTGGCACAAGATCCTCTGTACCTGCCACATCGCTGTCCCGCGTGTAGCGGGCTGGGCGTGCAAGATGTTTGGGCCACATACAGAGGGAGGAATTGGGGCAATTAGTGAGGCTCTTGATGATGCTTTGCAGGCTGTATGTGGAGCGTGGGTGGACCACCTCTGGCATTGAAAGTCTCTTAATTTATTAGATCTCAAACTGCAGTGTCTGAACGAGTGAGCCAAAGGATGGTATATTTTGTAATAACAGTGGCTTTAGGTCGTAGAAGATAGGGTGTATTAGGTCACTTGACTAGGAAACCAACAGAAAGAATATCCTGCAGACAGGACAGAAAACTGATTGCTGTGGTTTGAGGGAGAGGATAAAACATGATTGTCAGGGTTGAGGCTGGAGGACAGAGTGTGAGAGCCTAAATGCTGAAGCACAGGTCTTGCTAAGTGTGCGTTTCTGGAGACGCTGTCCCTTTATAATGGAGAGCCTGTTAACCCTTTGCTCTCCTTGAGTCAGCCCTGAACTGCAGTGTCATAGAATCACAGAATCATTTTGGTTGGAAATGACGTTTAGATCATCAAGTCCAACCATTAACCCAACCCTGCCAAGTTCACCGCTAAGCCATGTCCCTGAGAACTTCATCTACGTGTCTGTCCAACCCTCCAGGGCTGGTGACTCCAGCACTGCCCTGGGCAGCCTGTTCCAATGCCCCACAGCCCTTTGGGGAAGAAACTGTTCCCAGATCCAACCTCAACCTCCCCTGGCGCAACTTGAGGCCGTTTCTTCACCTCCTGGCGCTTGTTCCTGGGGAGCAGAGCCCGACCCCCCTGGCTCCAAGCTCCTTTCAGGCAGTTCAGAGATCAGAAGGTCTCCCCTCAGCTCCTGTTCTCCAGCTGAACCCCCCAGGTCCCTCAGCCGCTCCCATCACACTTGTGCTCCAGCCCCTCACCAGCTCCGTTCCCTTCTCTCCACTCGCTCCAGCACCTCAAGGGCTTTCTTGGCGTGAGGGGCCCAAAACGAAGCCCAGGATTCGAGGTTTGGCCTCGCCAGTGCCAGCACAGGGGGCTCTGGTGATAGCCTGATAGCCTGTGCTTCACCAGACTGTCTTCTCTTGCAGATACAGATGCTGCTCCTCAGGGCGCAGCAGGTGAGTCTTGATGGTAACGTTTAACTGACTGCTTTGTTCCTACCTACGGTTTAACTGCATGTTGCTTAGAAACAGGACGTGCATGTGGGAGGAAATGCGTTCTGCTAGCAAGTCAAAAGTTGGTCTCCTTTCAGAACACAATTACAGAAAAATACGCTTGGGCATTTTAGGGAACTTTACTTTCTTATAAGCTGTTCACTGAATGGCCACTGCAGAGTTTTGGTCTTGCTCACAAGTTGATTTTTGTTCTTAAAGGCGACAGGCAGACGGATCAAACACTTTACAGTTCGTCTTTTCCAAATCTGAAAATTGTTTTTTGATTTGAATTACGCTTAGGCCATATCCCTTCTCCTGATGTTTTGAATCATCTTTTGGCTGTGTGCTAGCTCAGCAAACTGATGCCTTCTGTAAAACCTGAACGTTGGATCTCTAGGGCCTTGCTGGCCAAGCGTGGTTTTGCTCTCCTGATTCTACTGTCCACAGACTGTCTTGATCTGACACGAAGCTTCTGAAATTGTGTATTGAATGCTGGAAATGAACTTTGTGGGTCTTTGACTTTGCCACCGTTTCATCCAGCTGTGCAAATGTAAGTGGCGTTCTTAGATCAGTTTATAAAGTGAAACCCTTTGAGAGTCTGCTGGACAGGTGGCACCTGTGCACAGTAAGGCTTGAAACCTCTTAACAGGCTGTCCAAGTAGCGGTATTTCAAGCTTGTTTTGTGGATCACTCTTAATATCCTAACCGGAGAAAAGCAGAGCCCAACCCATCTAACAAGGGCTGTGCTACTGGCCTGTTCCAAAACTCTGCAACTGCCATTGAGCTCAGCTGTGCAGATCTGGCTTGGAAAAAGCCCTTTGCTGAAATCTGACAGTTCGGTTTGCGCAGGGAGGCAGCTGGGAGTGAAGCAGCAGCGTGGTCCTGGGGAAGTACGCTGGGGTGGGAGGGGGGGAAACGGTGTTTGAGGGGCAGTTTGCCAGAGGGCGTCTGTATGTGAAAGGCATCTGCTGACACACTCTTCTTTGGGGCTGGGCTGTTTTCCCTGCTGTATTTGCAGTAAGCTGTCCAATCTGTCACCTGCAGCTCCGGGAGCTCGTCCTGAGGTCCCATCCCATGTTCCGTTCCTGCTGATCGGTGGAGGAACTGCTGCTTTTGCTGCTGCCAGATCCATTCGGGCTCGTGACCCTGGTGCCCGGGTAAGATATGCCCTGTTCTACCGCAGAGCCGTGTGGATGACTGAACACTGTGCTTGCTTCAGAGCCCCTGTAGTGTGTTTTGGCATTTGGTACAGCTGATATATTTAATAGCCACATCTGGAATATTGTCCAGCTGTGGCCCCTCAGTTCCAGCAGGACAGGGAACTGCTGGAGAGAGTCCAGCGCAGCCACCAAGATGCTGAAGGGAGTGGAGCATCTCCCGTGTGAGGAAAGGCTGAGGGAGCTGGGGCTCTGGAGCTGGACAAGAGGAGACTGAGGGGGGACTCATTCCTGGGGATCAATGTGGAAAGGGGGAGTGTCAGGAGGATGGAGCCAGGCTCTTCTGGTGACAACCAGTGACAGGACAAGGGGCAATGGGTGCAAACTGGAATACAGGAGGTTCCACTTAAATTTGAGGAGAAACTTGTTCCCGGTGAGGGTGCCAGAGCCTGGCCCAGGCTGCCCAGGGAGGTTGTGGAGTCTCCTTCTGTGCAGACATTCCAACCCGCCTGGACACCTTCCTGTGTAACCTCATCTGGGTGTTCCTGCTCCATGGGGGGATTGCACTGGATGAGCTTTCCAGGGCCCTTCCAACCCCTGACATTCTGGGATTCTGTGAAGGTGCTGATCGTGTCTGAAGATCCTGCCCTGCCCTATATGCGTCCACCTCTGTCCAAAGAACTGTGGTTTTCAGATGATCCACATGTGACAGAGACTCTGCGATTCAAACAGTGGAATGGAAAGGAGAGGAGGTACGTGTCGCTAACGAGTAGCAAGGATGAAGGAGGGTGGGCAGATTTCTGTGTTGGTGTCTGGGGTGTGCGTGTGTCTGTGTGCATTGTCGCTCGGCCGATGGAGAAGGGCCGGAGCGTGGCATGCTGCGTGCGGGGCCTGCGTGGTGCTCTGCGCTGCGGTAGCTGACTGAGACTCCGTGATGTAGGCTGTGGACTCAAGTGTGGCTTCCCAGAGATGCTGGGATGTTACAAACAAGTCACTCGAGCACTGCGGAGCAGACTGGAAGCTGTGGCAGTGCTGGCACTTGTCAAGAGGGGTGCTGCTTATCCCATGCAATACGTTAACAGTGAAGGTGAGGGTGTCACTTCACAGTTCAGAGCTCTGGGGACGCTGGCTCACATATGATTCTCGTGCCTTTTGTGATAAAGCCTTACTGACCTAAACCCTTGAACTTCGACAGTGTGAAGACCCTAATTCTTAGATAAATAAGAATTCTGGAGCTCGTGAATGCATAAAGTTGTCTTTGTATCACTGCTAGTTGCTGAATAGCTGGTATCGCAGAGAAAGTGGAACCTGTTTGATAATGGAGCTTTTTTCAGTATATATTTCCAGCCGCCGTCGTTCTATGTGCCTGTTCGTGATCTGCCTTTTGTAGAGAACGGTGGAGTAGCAGTTCTCTGTGGCAAGAAGGTGGGTACAGCACTGGCTATTCTAGCCTCATACAGTTCCCCCCAAGCAGAGTCTGTGGTCTAAACTGAAACTAAACAACTGTAGATAGTGGCTGAGGAGAGAATGTGTGCAAGTTTGAGAAGAGGATAGATAATCTTAAGGACAGCATGAGAGAAGTTTGAACATACTCTGAGGAGTAGCAGCGAGCTGAGGGAAGATGAGGAAGGGGAAGGATAAGTTTAGAGTTTGGGCGTGGGACAAGAATATGTAGAGCCTAGAGACGGGGTGTGACAGAATGGGAATCAGGCTGTATGTTAGTCAGAGGAGGAGGTAAGGAGAGCAGAGCGATCTGAGCAGTGGGTTATAACATGAGCAAGAGCATTGTACAGAGGCAGCAGGAAGGTAGAAAAGTTTATGATGAGGCTTCTAATAGATTTGCTTCCTCAGTTTTTTATATGTTGCTAAAATAAGGTTTCAGTGACTCCTCTTACTGCTGAACAACACTGGGTGCCTGAGTCCATTTCTTGGCCTCAGATCTTGGGAAGTTCAACCTGATCTTTGATGGCTACCAAAGAAGTTGTCTCAGTTCCTACTTCAGTCTTCTCCCTTCCTCTCTTCCACCCCCCTAATCTTAAAGATGGGAGAATGTCACTTCCAGGTTTGCTTCTCCCATCAATAATCTGTGCTGTTTAACTCGAATGGCTGACACAGCGTGGAAGCTTGAGCTCTCCTCATTTAATTTTGCAGGTTGTGCATATGGATGTTAGAGGCAACACAGTGAAACTCAATGATGGGACCCAGATATCTTATGACAAATGTCTCATTGCCACTGGTAAGCTGGTTTTTATTCTCTTTGTTGTTTGTCTTGTGCCAGGCTTTTTCATTCAGTGGTATTTATCTGAGAAGAAAATTGCTGCATGTAGTGCTCACACAGAAGGTGTTCCATGTTAAAAACCCAGGGAACAGAGCAAACTAACAGTTTGGAAAGCACAGTACACATTAAAGGTAGCTTTGCATTGTCTGGATTGCCAGTGACATGGCCATGGTATCATTAGTTTCTCTCTCTCTCTCTCCCCTTGTCCTCAGGTGGTTCCCCAAGGAACCTCCCTGCCATTGAAAGAGCAGGAGAGGATGTACAGCAGAGGCTGACGCTGTTCCGAAAGGTAACCTGCAGGTGCTGCCGGTCCCGGGGGAGGTTGAAAATATCGGAGCCACTGCCACTATTTTCAGCTTTTTAACTCTTCTGCTGTGGGGCCAGGACAGCCTTGCCTTGGCAGCTGCTCCCCTCGGTCGGTAACCAGGAGTCCATTTGCTATTTATTCCCTTTCCTTGGACAGGTAAAGATGATAGAGTCTGCTAGACCACTCATCCGCTTGCCTCAGTCCCGGGAGCTGTAATAATGTGTGATTTTATTTTAGTTAGTTAGTTCCCCTCCTGTATGACTTTGCTGCACCTTCCAGACCTTTTAAAAACAGGAGAAATGTAAACTCTGCCAGTCAGTTTGGACTGCAAGCAGTGCGTGCCCTCAGGACCACGAGTGGGTAGCTCAGCGCTCCAGCCTGACAGCCCTGGTGAATAAGCGGATGCCGCAGTTGTGCAGCAACTCCCCTGTGGTGCTGGTCCAGCGCTGGGTCCCCAGCACAGGACACACGTGGAGCTGCTGGAAAGGGGCCAGAGGAGCCACAGGAATGATCTGAGGCTGCAACAGCTCTGCTGGGGACAGGCTGAGAGAGCTGGGGTGTTCAGAAGGGGCCAATCAGAAAGATGGGGACAGAGTTTTTAGCAGGACCTGTTGCGATAGGACAAGGGCTGATGCTTTGTTAGTAAAAGAGGGGAGATTCAGGCTGGACATGAGGGAGGAGTTTTGTACACTGAGGGTGGTGAGAGCCTGGCCCAGGTTGGCCAGAGAGGTGGTAGATGAACCATCCCTGGAGACATCCCAGGCCAGGCTGGACGGGGCTCTGAGCAACCTGAGCTGGTGAAGATGTCCCTGTCATGGCAGGGGGGGCACTGGGGGAGCTGGGAAGGGCCCTTAACCAGAACTGTTCTGTGATTCTACAATGATTCTAATGATTCTATGTTCTGGACACCTTTAAATTCTGTGCCCGTGTTATATGTGACTCTGTATTAATGGTGATGTCCTAGCAGTTACTTCATGACTCAGAAAGGTACCTTAATTCTTCCTCAGAGGTCTGGTCTCAACACTGGAATAAGGAATACAGCCCCAGAAAAGCTTTTGTGGAATGTTTTACAGAACACAGACAAAGTTAGACAAAATACATACTCTGCTTTCTTGCAAACATGGGGTTTAGAACAGGCCTGCAACCCTCTCCTTACTCTAGTTTAGGGAATTAATTTGGAATAAGAAGCCGAATGGGAACTTTCTGCTCTGTGCTGGACTTCCCCTGAGGTCTGGTCTGCTCAGCTGTGGGAAGGGAAGGGAAGGGAAGGGAAGGGAAGGGAAGGGAAGGGAAGGGAAGGGAAGGGAAGGGAAGGGAAGGGAAGGGAAGGGAAGGGAAGATGACATGAGCTGTGGTGCTGCATGTACTGTAGTACGTGTGTGCCTAGAAATGTCATTGTAATGTCTCTTGAAAGGCGAGAGAAGATGCAGGAATCTGAGATTGCCTGGACAGAGGAAAGCTCACACAAACTTTAGGAAGCCAGAGTATTTTTTGTGTGCGATAGATGAACAGGAGGAAGGAGAAATGTGTTTCCCTTTCTGAGCTGGGGAGAGAGTTGCTCTTATTTGGAAGTTGGAGAAAAACGTCTTCTGCTGCCATTGCTGTTTGAGGATATTTGAAATGGGAATAAATCTTCTTTCAGATTGAGGACTTCAAAAATTTGGAGAAGATTTCAAGACAAGTCAAGTCTGTCACAATAATTGGTGGTGGTTTTCTTGGCAGCGAGCTGGCCTGCGCTCTGGGGAGAAGAGGTAAGGTGCTTCTGCGGGCAGCGTCTCTTCAGCTGCCACCTCAACAGAAGCGAGAGACATGCAATATAAGCAGCCCGACAGGATAAACTTCTTTTTCATCCCATGGTTGCTGATTTTTTTTGCCCAGACTTGTGGTTTGCCTGAAATAACCTTAATGTGTTTTGTTGGCTGTACAGCCTGGCCTGGTTTTCCGTTGTCTCTCTCGTTAGCTGTCAGCAGCCCTGACCCCAAAGCTTTGTGCAAGTTGGGCTCCCAGGAAGCTCTGCAGGCCAGTGCACAGTCATTCCACTCTGTAAAAGGTTGTGTTTGCTCTCTCGGTGCTGAAAGCCACCCTCAAACTGTTATTTTCAAGGGGTTGTGAACAACTGGATTTGTACTGTCAAGTGGTGCAGCTTCCTGCAGTAGTGTCTTTATGGTCATTTTTCTAAGAAGGGAAGTTTTCTCCAAAATACGGGAAGTCTGCTGTGTGTTACCCTGCAGTTTGCAGGTGTGTGTGAAACACTGGTCAGTCACTTTGTGACTTCCATGGAAAACCAGGGAGCTGGAACTCCCAGTTTTGGAGACTTGCGTCAAGCTCCTTGTGGAAAGGAGAGCCTGTGCTTGTGTTCTGAAGCCTGCGCTGCTGCTCTTTATCCATGGGTGCTCAGGAGCCTGCTCTTTGCTTTCCTTTCAGCACGAACCAGAGGCCTGGAGGTGATTCAGCTGTTTCCAGAGAACGGCAATATGGGCAAAGTCTTGCCTGAGTATCTGAGCAACTGGACCACGGAGAAAGTCAGACGAGGTGAAGCTGCACTTCAGTGCTCGTCCCGCGCGGGTGCCAGGGCTGTGGCATTCAGGCTGTTCAGCTCTTCCTTGTGCAACAGCTCCCAGTTGTTTTGTCAGTGGGGTCGCAGGAAGACCGGCTCCCTTGCGATGCAGCACGGGTGCAGAACAGAGCAGGCTGGGTAGCGTGCAGCTGCCGTGGGTCTCTGATTTCCTGGCAGTTCCTCTGGGAAAGCCAAGCAAATATGAATGCTGATGCCCGTGAGATTATCCCTCTGGCCGTTGCTGCACAGACGATCCCTGCTGCTGTACTTACCCTGTAATCTGGAACCAGTTGTCTTAACGATAACTGCCTGTTCTCGTCTGAGTTGGACTAGTGACAGCGCAATGCTGGCATCCTAGAGTCGCTGCGAGACAAGGGTTGTGCAGCCCCGTGCGTTACACACACACCTTTGTAAGGCCAGCTGCTGTAGTGTTTAGCTGATAAAGTTGGTAAGAGGTGAGATGCCTTTTTGCCATTTGCTCTGTTAAGTGCAGAATCTATTCCTGTGCATTGGTGAGCGGTGTGGGGATGGAGGGAGGAGGGATATAGCTGGGGCTGCAGATTGCAGGGCCTGATAACCCACAGGTCTGAGTTACTTTCTTTTGCTCATGGAAGCTGCCTTGCGGGACCTCTGGGTCTGGCTGTGACGGAGCAATAGGTAAATGAGTATGCCTGAAAACCTTGGGCAGTTGTTTTGGGTGTGAGTTTGTCATTATATGACACGTGTACTTTTGATTGTCACGTAGGTAGCTCTTTCAAGCTTGGTAGCTGGGCTTCTTTCTCCTCGTGCTTCACTCAAAGCTGCACTGGCCCATGCAGCGAAGATTGGGTGGACTCTGCCTTGGTTCCTTGGCCCCTGCTCTGCCTGCATCAGTTTGCCCCACAGCTGCCTGCTTCAGCCGAAATCGCTGTACCCCGAGCAAGCAGTGACGCTTCCTATGTTTGCTTGCAGAGGGCGTTACCGTCATGCCGAATGCTGTGGTCAAGTCTGTCTGCGTCCGTGGCAAGCGGCTGGTGATTGAACTGAAAGATGGCCGAAAGGTAAATAGAAAAGCAGGGAGGGGGTAAAGTTTACAGGGGCATTGAGAGAATGAGGATGCTAATTGTGAATCCCCAAACAGGTGGAGACTGATCACATTGTGGCTGCAGTAGGGCTGGAGCCTAATGTGGAACTAGCCAAGTCAGCTGGCCTGGAGGTGGACTCGGACTTCGGAGGGTTCAGGGTGAACGCGGAGCTGCAAGCACGCTCCAATATCTGGGTGGTGAGTATCTGCAGAGTTTTCTGTTTGCTGGTGACGCTGAGGCAGTTGGAGTACACGGAGTTCTGGGGCTGGTGCACCTCCATGAGGCGAATGGGGCAAAAAGTAGCAGGTCATGAGAGCAGCTGTAGTGCAGCTCCTGTCGGCAGCCGTGGGGTCTGTCCGTGCGCCACAACATGCTTTGTGCTGCGCTAACAACTGTGCCAGTTCTTGCATATTTATGCTGTGTAAGAGGAGCTGGAGTAGCCTAAAGATCACACAGTCATAGAGGATCACAGAATGGCTGGCGTTGAAGGGACCTCTGGAGATCATCCAGTCCAACCCACCTGCTAAAGCAAGGTCACCAGAGCAGGTCACACAGGAAGGTGTCCAGGCGGGTTGGAATGTCTGCACAGAGGAGACTCCACAACCTCCCTGGGCAGCCTGGGCCAGTGTTCTGTTACCCTCAAGATGAAGATGTTTCTCATATTCAGACGGAACGTCGTGTTTCAGTCTGTGCCCGCTGTCCCTCATCCTGTTGTTGGGAACCACTGAAAAGAGTCTGGTCCACCCTTGAGATATTTATCAGCATCAGTAAGGTCTGACTCATCGACTTTCTCGTCCTGCTCAGATGGCCTGTAGTAAACACCCACCACAGTGCCGCCCTTGTTAGCCTACCCCATAACTTTTACCCGTAAGGACTCAACCTGTTCTTCACCCCCTGGGACACAGTTCAATACATCCCAGTTGCTCTCACATCAAGTGCAGCTCCTCCACCTCGCCTCACCTCCCAGTCACGTCACCTGTCCCACCGCATCTCTGGAACTGCAATGAGACCATGACCCTGTGACCGCACACAGATCTCTAATTCTTCCTGTTCATTCCCTGTGCTCCATGCACAGGCACTTCAGTGAAGTGATCGAGCGTGCGAGTTTGCTGTGAGGGGTGCAGAAGGATCCACCGCAGCCACCTCGAGGTGTTTGACCGCCTGGTTCACATCCTGGGAGGCAGCTAAGGGGGATTTGTCGCTGCCCTGGTTGGCCTGGCTTGTTCCTTGGTTGGATGTGATGGTGTGAACATCACCACTTTGGACGCTGCCGCCCAAGCTCTTCACTTCAGAGCCTGTTTCAGCAAGCTGGCCAGCCTGCCAGAGATCCCCTTGGTGGATTCCATCCCTCCCTAACAACTTATAGTCGTAAAAGAATGTTCTATTAGCCAAAACCCTCACGATGGCACCAGCCTCAAAGCCAGGAATTAATGTGCATTATGCATTTGTTTCTGGCTGCCCTCTTTCCTCCAACTGGTAGAATGGAGGAAAAGATGACAAGGGCACCAGTATTTTTCACTTGCCACCCCAGGGCTTTATAGTCTCCCTTGATCGTGCTCAGGTCCCAGCTCTCAGTGCTGTTTGTGCAGCAGTGGACAGTACAGTCTGTGCTCTTGGCAAGTTGTGGAGCTCTGTTGCCTGAGAGTCCTTTTGGTGGGAGTTGAGACTTTGATTCCTCAGGAAAAACATAACGGATGTTGCCTTATTTTTCCAAATATCAGTGAAAAATGCTGAGAAATTGGGATTTGTGTAGTGTGGGGAGTGGGGTAAGGTGCTGGTGTTTGGCGTTTGTCAGAAAAACTCAGTTTGTAGTTCCACTTCGTTCCACGTTGCTGTCCACAATGCCTTTTGTTGTTTGTGCATTAATTTAAGCTTTCAGTGTCCGTGCTCAGTCCTCACCGGTTGTTTTTCAGGCAGGGGATGCTGCTTGCTTCTATGACATCAAACTAGGCAGGAGGCGTGTGGAGCACCACGATCACGCCGTTGTGAGCGGGAGACTCGCTGGAGAAAACATGACAGGCGCTGCGAAGCCCTACTGGCATCAGTCCATGTTCTGGTAATGCCGATTTCTTCTTTTGGCATTTCCTTGGCCACATTGCAGGAGCCAACGGTGTCCCGATAATCACATTTGAATGTCAGATGTGTGGCTTTCCAAAGGGTGAAGATACGTGCAGCTCTTAGAAGCCACCCAGCTTCCTTCAAGGGCGCAGGCCTAAAGTACGTGAAGTTTTTGTTCATTGAACTGTTTTTGTGGAGCAGATGGCCTTAGACTTGCTGCGTCTTCACACCTTGTTCCATACCAAAAACTGAAGAGAATCACGCGTGTCGCTCAGCCTGCGTACCACGATCTCTTTCACACGGCGCCGTCATTAAGGGTTTGGGGCCGGATGGTATTGCCTTGTATTTGTCTCACTAAGGCTACAGTTGTTCTGTTTTTTCCACTTCCTTCCTAGGAGCGACCTGGGTCCTAATGTAGGGTACGAAGCCATTGGCCTTGTTGACAGCAGCTTGCCGACAGTAGGAGTTTTTGCTAAAGCAACAGCAAAAGACACGCCGAAAAGTGCAACGGAGCAATCAGGTAGGGCTGGAGTCGTGCTCGGGAGCTGCCTCCGTCTATGAGGGTTTTGTGTCTCACTGCGTAGTGGCCACAGTTTCCTCTCACTGCAGAGCTCCAGGAGACATCAAGCGGTTTGCTTCTTTCCTACACCAAGCTTTAAAGGCTGGTTTTGATAGTCAAATGGGATTCAAACGTAACGTTCCTCCAAGAAGGCCTTGGGTAACTCATTTCCCAAACTTCAAACTTCTTTTCCCAGGGAGGCTGAATTTCCTCCATAGCAATCAAATGATCAGGTTTTGCACAGAAGAGTTGCTGTGGTTCTAAGTGTCTTTATTTTGTTGTTGCTGCCTTAAAGAAGCAGGCTGTTCTGCCTTTTGCTTTTGGTGATGGAAGTCGGGAACAGCCAGCGCTGTGCTTCATGTCAGGATGGTTTCATTCTCGAATTATTGAAACATTTGCTGGATGCAACTAAACGAACAACACCTGCGTCTCTTCCAGGACCCTGCTCTTCAGTCCGCTCTCACCAGCAAAGAGCTGCTGCTGCTTTTCTGCACTGGATGTTTGACATCTCTGCTCTTTGCTTTAGGGACAGGTATTCGATCAGAGAGTGAAACAGAAGCAGAAGCATCAGAAGTTCCCATTTCTTCAAGCTCTTCCCCAACGCCTCAAGTTCCAAAGCAAGGAGAAGATTATGGCAAAGGTGTAATTTTCTACCTCAGGGATAAAGTTGTGGTGGGAATCGTGTTATGGAACATCTTCAACAGGATGCCTATTGCTCGGAAGGTCAGTGCCGAGCAGCGAGGCTGCTTAGATTGGGGGTTTTCTTGTGGCAAAATCAATCTACCAGTTTAAAATGAGGATAAACTAATGCAGATGCTCTGTCTGGAGCAGGGCTGTGCAATACCCATTGGTAGCCCTGTCTCGGGTGAATTATGGGAGATATCCATGTGCTTTCCTGCATGTTTGTTCAAAATTCTTACAGAAACAACCTGAATCGCGTTTATGCTTCAAGCCTTGCCTTTGCATGGCTGAAATTCCAGGCCTGTAATAAGTCCAGGCAAGAATCACAAACGAGAAAGCATCAGCGTGAAATGTTCTCTTCTTGTGCTACTTTGTCTAATGGGCAGGTGTCTAAAAGTCTTAAACATCTCTCGTCCTAGATGCACAGCAACAAAAAGTTGGTGTTAGAAGCAGCCTTGAGTAGGTGCTTAGTCTGTCTGCATCCTCCAAAGTCAGATCAGCTATACTTAGGTCCTTTTTAACATCTTTGGAGAAGGTCAGTAGTCACTACGAGAGTGATTCCACACTATCCCCAGGCAGTCTGTCCCCAAATGAACTGCACTTAATGTTGGGAGGTTCCATTGGTATCTATCTGAAGCTGTCACGATGCACTTTAAACCTGTTACTTCTCCCGTTCCCAGGAAAGAGAGATCCTTTCCTTCCTTCTCTTAGCAGCTCTTTGTCTAAATCAGAGAGCCAAGTATGTTCCTTGGCCTCGGGGTTTCATCTAAAAGTTTTTCAAGTTGAAGCCACTTAGACTGGCTCTTCTAAATCAGTGCGAAGGGACTGGCTCTTCCCAGTGTTGAGGTCAGTTGCTTGTTGAAGTGAAGATACTTGTTCTCCCCAGCTGGAAAGGGAAACCCAGACATCAGAAACAGGGACAGCAAGGGTGGTTTTAACTCCAGCCATTCCTGGAGGCAGATAGTGCTACGTTTCAGACTCCTGTATAGGTGTGGCTGCAGTAAGTGCTGTTGTCACGTTGGTGAACTTCACACAGGTTCTGAGCAATTCATCCCACTGCTGGTGACTGTGTACAGCCTTGCAGCGCTGCCTCTTCATAGTACACGTGGGTTCTAACTCATTCTTCCTTCCTTTTAGATCATCAAAGACGGGGAGGAGCACGATGATCTCAATGAAGTAGCAAAGCTTTTCAACATCCACGAAGACTAAACTCCAGAACGGGAACACTGCGTAGGAGTGAGTAAGGCGGGGGGGCTGTGCGCACCCCTTCATCCGAGTCCTTGTGAATATTTCTGGTCAACCTAGAATTCTAATGTTTGCACCAATAAAGTCAGGTTGTTCTAAGTCAAACGCCTTCTTCCTCCACCTCTGCGTTGCTGGTTTTGAAGGGGGAGTTTGCTGCTCTTACTTCACTCATACTAACAATGGCGAAACCTGCAGAGCTGCCTCTTTTCCCGCAGCGCTGCGCGGCTGGTGAGCTCGCAGTCCCGCTGCCTGGCTGCGTGAGGGCCGTGCTCTCCGAAAAGTGCCTCGTGATGGGATGAAATAGTACCTGATGCAGTGGCACCTGATGAGCTGGCGTTTGAAGCCAGGTGCGTGCTCAGACCTGGTGACCGGTATAAGGTGGGGTATAGAATGGTTGGCAAGAATAAGGAGAGAGGCCTAGAGTTGCTAAGGCAGGAGAGAAGGGACTAAATCATGAGAGCGATGGAGGGGGTGCACTGGTGGAGGTTTGGAAAGCACAGGCTGGGGCGGGTGGGGAGACCCCGTCACTGGAGATGCTGGACCCAGGGGTGTGATGGTGGCGGGAGCACGTTGTCAGCTCTGCAGCTGCTGCGGGGGAGTTTTAAGCGCTGTGCTCCCCACTGTGTGTGCCAGGTAGAAGGGCTGCAGGAACAGGACGCCGAGGGAGACGCAGCGTTTCACTGTGCACCTGCGGAGAGGTTCGTGCCTCTGGCACGCGGGGGCAGGTGTGTGTAGCTGAGGAGCTGCAGGCTGCTCCGGCTTCCGCTGGCACAGGAGTGCCCCGGTGTACCCGAGAGCTCAGCCCGTGGGCTGCGATATTGTTTCTGCTCATGCTGCAGCAGTTCCTCAGGCTGACAGCGGATATGTCAGCGGCAGGAAGGTGAGTGCCGCAGACCTTCAGCCAGCAGGCCCGGAGGGCTGGTGCACATTCCTGCAGGGCCTGAACATGACACAGGAGAGGACACCAGGCTCCAGCCTTGCTCTGTTTCAGGATGAGGTCCACGTGTAAATAGGAGAAGGGGCCCAGGATTGCCGCTGCAGGGAGGGAGAATCTGCTTGGACTTGTGAAGACACCACTTGTGACCGGCTGCCAACTGGATCTGACTCCATTCACCAACACTCTTTGGGCCCAGCCATCCAGGCAGTTCTTTACCCAATGAAGACTTTGCCTGTCCAAGTCCTGAGCTGCCAGTTTCTCCAGGAGAAATCTGCAGGATATGGTGTCAAAGGCTTTACTGAAGTCCAGGTACACAACATCCACAGCTTTTCCCTCAGCCACTCAGCGGGTCACCTTGTCATAGAATCATTTAGAATCATTTCGGTTGGAAAAGACCTTTCCAATGATCGAGTCTCCAACCATAAAGCCAACATTAAACCATGTCCTTAAGCATCACAGCTACATGACTTTTAAACCCCTCCAGGGATAGTGACTCCACCGGTGCCCTGGGCAGCCTGTTCCAATGCCTGACCCTGAACCTGGGCAAGGGGCTGCACCAAGATCTGCGGCAGCAGAAGTAGAGCAGCTGGGCTGTGTGTGCACAGGCATCTCAAATCAGAACAGGAACGAGGGATCTGTGCTGCCCATTTCCTATGGAGTTTAACAAAGCCGTTTGATCACTCAGGCCTGTGTCCCATGAGAATGGTGATCCCATAACCACCCTGGGCCCCTCTAGCAGTGCTTGATCTACCACCACAAGGAAAATATTCTCCTTAAGCACGAATGGAAATTGCTTCTCCCACAGATGGATACCTGCAGTGAGAGTCTGGCTCAATTAGATCACCAGCCTTTGACACAGCATCTCCTGGAGAAGCTGCAGCTCATGGCCTGGATGGTGTATCTGCGATGGATGAAGAACTGGCTGGAGGGCCGGGCCCAAAGAGTTGTGGTGAACAGAGCCAAGTCCCGGTGGTGGCCGGTCACGAGTGGTGTCCTCAGAGCTGTTATTGGGGCCAGTTCTGTTTAATCTCTTTATCTATGATCTGGAAAGGGATCTGGGGGTGTTGATTCACAGCTGGCTGAGCATGAGCCAGCATGTGCTGTGCCCAGGTGGCCAAAAAGGCCAACCACATCCTGGCTTGTATCAGCACTAGTGTGGCCAGCAGGAAGTGTTTGATTGTGCCACTGTGCTGGGCACTGGTGAGGCCAAACCTTGAATCCTGTGTTCAGTTTTGGGCCCCTCATCATAAGGACACTGAGGTGCTGGAGAGAGTGGAAAGGAGGTGACAAAGCTGGTGAGGGGTCTGGAGCACCAGTCTGATGAGGAGCGGTTGAGGGAGCTGGGGCTGTTCAGCCTGGAGAACAGGAGCTGAGGGGAGACCTGATCACTGTCTACAGCTACCTGACAGGAGCTTGGAGCATAGAGGGTATTGGACTCATCTCCCAAGTAGCAAGTGACAGGACAAGAAGAGACCTCAAGTTGCAGCAGGGGAGGTTTAGATTGAATATTAGAAAAAAATTCTTCACAGAGAGAGTGTTAGAGCAGTGGAACAGGCTGCCCAGAGAAGTGGTACAATCTCCCTATCCTCACCTCCGTGTGGGCACCTGAAGGCAGTAGAAGAGCCCCATGGCTCTCCAGCCTCCGCCTCCAGCACTCCATCTCCTGCCCAGCTCTGACCTGCACTGGCCTCACTCCTCATCTGCCTGGCCCGTGTGCCCAGACACCAGCTCAGCTGGGCCCAGTGGTGCAGAGGAGCCCCCGCCATGCTGTGCTGCCCCCACACCTGCTAGCACAGCCCAGGCTGCGCGACTGGCCTTGCTGCCCAGGCACTGCCCACTCCTGCCCGCCTTGGCCTCCAGGGCTGTTCCCACAGCCCCTGCTGCTCTGCAGCCCCAGCCCCTGCAGGTCATCAGCCCAGCCGCAGCTGATGCTTGGTGCTTGCTTTGCTGGACTTCATGGGGACCCCAGCAGTCGTCTGCCCCAGCCACATCCCACCTCAGAGCCTCCTGGTTGCCAGCACCACTGCCACTTCCAGCATGGGGGCGAACCCCTGTCCCGGCTGTCAGCGTGATCCCTCACACGCTCCATCTCTGCAGGAATGGCATGACGAGCAGCCTCCCCAGCCAGCAGCCGCCAGCCGGGCGGAGGGTGCTGAGCAGCACCACCCTCAGAGCCCAACCCAGCGGCCCTGGTACTGGTGACAGAGCTCAGTCCCCTCTGCTCAGTTCCATGGGCAGGGACAATCCCTGAGGGCCTCAAGCCTGGCTGGCACCATCAGCCTCAGGGAGAGCCCAGCTGGTTCTTCCCCATCCTGGCTCCTCCAGCACATCCCTCTCTGGGAAGGATGTCCAGGAGTGTTTGTGCCAACACCTTCCAGGGGACAGAGCAGCCTGGAGGTTCTGCCGCCACCCCCTCTGCCTTTCTGGAAGATGGCTCTGGCAGTTGCTCAGATCACCAGGAGCATCTCCAGATCAGCAGCTCCTTCTGGAGAGCAGAGCGTGGCCTGGCACTGACACAGCCTGGCTCCCCCCAGCCCGGGATGCTCCCCAGCCAGCCACACAGCCATTTGGTAAATGGTTTAATCAGATACTGCAAAGACCAGCGCTGGCCTGAGCTGGGCTTCACCCGCTGCTCTGCTTGGCTGCCAGTCTCTTGTCTCTCTCTTCAGCAATGGTCAGGCGGATGCCCTTTCCACGAGGCAGGGAGATCCATGGCTTGTTGCCCTGCAGCAAAAGAGAAGTCACCCCACATCAGAAAACCAGAACAGAGCAGAGCTCACCCTCTCAGCAGGAGCCATTCCCTGCCCACGCTGGGCCATGTCCATGTGGTTGTGGCACTGGCCCAGTAGAAGCCCCTTAAGAAGGTGACAAAAGCCTACAGGCCTACACCTGCCTCTTTTGGTCACGTCCATGCAGAACACACTCCAGCCAAAAGCGAACCACCCCTTTCTAACGTAGACCAAAGAGCCCATCGGGGATGGCCAGACAGCAGGGACACTCAGAGCAGCTGAGGTCACATCCAGACCTGAGCACTGCTCAGCTCCCAGCTCTCGGTTTAAAACAAAACAAAACAGGGCTATTTCTTGAAAGCATCCCCGTTCCTAAATTTACAAATGCTTCCCCTTCCCAGAGCAGTTAGCCTGGAGCAGGCAGAACCACAGGGAGCCGAGCCAGAACTGATGCCAGCACTGGAGGAGCTTCATGGTGTGGGAAGGCAGCTGCTTTCAGCCAGCAGCCCGCAACAACAGGAGAAAACCCACCCGCCCTGCGTCCATGCAGCCTTACCTTGCCAATAACGAAGATATTGGAGAGCCTGGTGGCGAAGCTATTGCCATTGGCATCCTTCACATGAACCACATCAAATGAGCCAGGGTGTCTCTCCCGGTTGGTGATCACCCCAATACGGCCCAAGTTGGCACCACCAGTGACCATGCACAGGTTACCTGGGGTGAAGGAAGATCAGTGTGACGAGAGCTGGCAGCACGTGCCACGGGAAGCCCTTCTGCTTGGGCTCTTTGAGGAGCAGCACTGGAGAAGGGCAGGGACAGAGCAGCCACTGGAGGACGTGGTGACACCTCTGTCTCACAGGAACCTTGGCACACCTCAGGGAGCCAAAGAGCTGTCTGGCCCCAAGGCCCATCCCAAACATTCCCCACCACCTTGGTTGTGCAGCACTCAGGACGTGTTGCACTTGTCCTGGCACTGCTCATAGCTCTGCAACTGAAACGTTCTCCCACAGTCAAGAGCCAGGAATCTCCCTACAGCTGCCCAGGGCTTTCGGCTCACAGATGCACAAGAGTCAGGCTCGAGCAATCTCTCCACCAGCTCGCTGCTTCTACCTGGTGTCAGCCCGCTCTTGAATCACTCCAAGTCCCTGCACCAAATGCCTCCCACTGCCAGCACAGGGGAGGCACCCTTGCTCCAGCACCAGGCCCAGATGAGCTGACCCAGGGAAAAAAGTCCTTTCCCAAGGCTGCCACCACTGCCTCTCTACTTTAGAGCAAAGGTGTCTAACACTGGTATTTAAGTTCCCCACTGCCCTCTATGGTGGGGAAGATTTCAGTGTTTTACACTGGACGCAAGACCTACCTGTGTCAAACTTGATGAAATCTGTGATCTTGCCTGTCTCCAGGTCAATCTGCACCGTGTCATTCACCTTGATGAGGGGGTCTGGATAGCGGATGGTGCGGGCATCGTGGGTGACCAGGTGAGGGATTCCTTTGGTGCCCACAAAGATCTTCCTCACCTTGCACAGCTTGTACTGCAAACAAAACCCAACAGTGCTCAGTGGAAGCAGCGAGCAGCACCGTGTGCCAGGGGACACTCCTGTCCTCCAGAGAGCCACCAGCCACAGCAGCCCTCAGTCCCACGCAGAACACACAACACTCCAGGGCTCACAACAGGAGCCCAGGCAGCAACTTGCCCAGGTCACTGACCCAGCAATGCCTCTCATCCGGCTGCCGCGCGGCTACACAACAGCCCCAGCGGAAACACCTGCGCGTCAGGAACAGCTGCCCACCCTGGGCTTTGGCCTCCCCACCAACACTGGCTGCATCTTCCCAGGAACACCTACACCTGGGCACAGAATCACACAGAATCCCAGAGTGTCAGGGGTTGAAGGGACCTGGAAAGCTCACCCAGTGCAATCCCCCCACGGAGCAGGAACACCCAGATGAGGTTACACAGGAAGGTGTCCAGGCGGGTTGGAATGTCTGCACAGAAGGAGACTCCACAACCTCCCTGGGCAGCCTGGGCCAGGCTCTGCCACCCTCACCCCAAACAAGTTTCTTCTCAAGTTTAAGTGGAACCTCCTGTGTTCCAGTTTGCACCCATTGCCCCTTGTCCTGTCACTGGTTGTCACCAGAAGAGCCTGGCTCCATCCTCCTGACACTCCCCCTTTCCATATTGATCCCCATGAATGAGTCCCCCCTCAGTCTCCTCTTGTCCAGCTCCAGAGCCCCAGCTCCCTCAGCCTTTCCTCACATGGGAGATGCTCCACTCCCTTCAGCATCTTGGTGGCTGCGCTGGACTCTCTCCAGCAGTTCCCTGTCCTGCTGGAACTGAGGGGCCACAACTGGACACAATATTCCAGGTGTGGTCTCCCCAGGGCAGAGCAGAGGGGCAGGAGAACCTCTCTGACCTACTGACCACCCCCTTCTAACCCACCCCAGGTACCATTGGCCTTCCTGGCCACAAGGGCACAGTGCTGGCTCATGGTCATCCTGCTGTCCTGGCAGGTTCCACACTTTGCCCTGAAGCCCGTGGTCACACAGCAGAGGCAGACACTGATCTGTATCCTCCCCCAGGGCGTTTCCCTCCTGCCTTTCACCCCTAACTCCTTCACAGCTACTTTGGGACTCGGGAGTCGGCACAGAGCAGTAGCCATCATGTGGGCGTGAAGAGTCCCCAGACGCACACCACAGCCCCCGACAGCACAGCCAGCTCTCCCCTGGGCACCCCTGCCTGCCTGCACAGCCCAGCATTAGGAAGGACGTGCCAAGGAGAGCACGGACTCGCAGCTCAGCCATGTCAACGTGCTCCGGTTAAGGAAACACGCAGCAGTTGCTCCCCAATGCCCCAGGAGCAGAGGGCAGATGTGTAAACACCTCTGTAACAGACCCAGGGAAGAATTCAAGGTTTCTGCACCACAGGCAGTCCCATGCTTCTGATCACCGTTGGACTGCAAAGCCCTACACTCAGGCTCAGCACAGCACAGCCCTCCCCACCCCAAAGGTCCCTGTGAAGGGAACCCAGCCCATGCTGACAGCGCTTGTTCCAAGCACCAGCACTCATCTAGGAGCCGCTCTCACGTCACCAAAACATCTCCCCGCACCAAAGGCTTTGGACCCCAGCCCTGAAGACCCTCATCTTCTCAAGGGTGGCACGGACTCAGCCCTCAGGGAGATGCCAAACAGGAAACACCATCCCAACCAAACCCAGCTGAAGCCCCTCACCTTGGCCTCCTCAGCTGTGATGCGGTGAACAGCAAACCGGCCCTTGGTATCGTACACCAGGCGGAAATGCTCCCCCGTCTTCTCAATGCTGATGACATCTGATTTCAGAGGGAAATCAAGCAGCAGCTGTTACCAGCTACATTACCAACACCGCAGCTCAGCACAAAGCTCACATTTAGAAACAACTGAACAACGCTTCAGGCCTGAGCGGTGAGGTTGGCATCACCTTTTGACCACACGCTCACATCTTTTAGCGTGACACAGTGCAAGTTACCAAAAAACTGCCAAAACCTGAAGTCTGTACAGCAACTTATGCATATGCACGCAGACAGTTATAAGCTACAGATACCTGGCTCCGGTATTCATTGCAGAGCGTAAACTAAGTAACAACTGTTCATACTTTAACTCCACCAGGAAAGCATCTTTTCCCCAAATAATGGCGGCCTCACAAAACATTCGCCCCCTGAGCGCAGCAGAGCGGCCTGAGCTACCTGCCCCAGCCCTCCCGCTCACCCATGAAGCCCGCAGGGTAGGTGATGTCTGTGCGGACTTTGCCGTCGATCTTGATGAACCTCTGCATGCAGATCTTCTTGACCTCGTCTCCCGTCAGGGCATATTTCAGCCGGTTCCGCAGGAAGATGATGAGTGGCAGGCACTCCCTCAGCTTGTGAGGGCCTGTCGATGGACGGGGTGCCTGCAAACAGAAGCGTTCTGCCGGCTGCTCGAGCACAGCAGCATCGCCTGGCCCCAGAGAACAGAACGCCAAGCAGCACGCGTGGAGCCACACTGCTAGCCAGGCTGCAGGAATGTGCTCTTGGTGTTCACAGTGCCCTGCCCCTCAGGTCTTTACAGAACGCTGCCCCCAACACAGCACGACCACCCACGGACCCAGCCCGGCGAAAGGAAAACACAACCAGAAGGCTAGAAGAGAGCAGCCAACCACCCCACTGCGAACAGGGAAGCACGGGAGCTGCTCGCAGAGCCCCTTCTCCCCTGCCCTGCCCACCGGCACCCCGAGCGCTGCACCAGAGCCCGGGAACCCCAGTGAGCCCGGGAAGCCGCCCGGTACAAGCCCGTCCCAGCCCCACGCCCGCTCCCGGCCCGCACTCACGAACACGCCCGTCAGCTTGTCCAGCATCCAGTGCTTGGGCGCAGCCACGCGCTTCAGGTGCTTCTTGGGGCCGCGGGCCTACGGGACGGGACGTGTTACCGGCCGCCGCCAGGCCCGGCCCCCCCAGCAGGGCCCCCCCAGCAGGGCTCCCCATCCCCCCCGGGCTCCCGCCCCCCCCGGCCCCGGCGGCGGGCTGCCCCCCACGGCCCCGGAGGCGGCGGGGAAGGCGGCAGCCCCGCGGCGGGCGGCGGATGGCGGCGGATGGCGGCGGGGAGCAGCCGCGCCGCGCTCTCACCATGGCTGCGCTCCGCCGGGAAAGGGCCGCCGCTTCCGGTCCGCCGCGGATATGCTCGGGGGCGGTGGCCGCGCTGCCGGGCGCCCCCTGTCGGTCCGGTGGTCCAGCATCGCCCGGGGTAGCGCGGCGGTGCGCTGCGGTGCGTGCGCTTCCCACGCGGGACAAGCTCGGCGCTGCCCGCGGGAGGTGTGGGGGAGCCTGGGCAGCCCCCACCAGGCAGGTGGGGTGCCCCGTCCTCTCCCCGCTGCAAGCGGCCTCGATGAGGGCTCCCGGCAGCGAGCGACTGTGTCCATGGCGGCGTGGGGAGGGTGAGTGGATCCCTCCTGGCCCTCACTGGAGCCGTGAGACAGCCCCCCACGCTGTGGTCCTGCGGTTTGGGAGAGGGTGTGAGGGTGTCGGTGGTGGCACACACCCCAACTCCCCACCGGGGTGGGGCTGGAGGGCTCGGAGACTCCTGGTCCCCTGGCTGTCACGGGAGACGAACCGCGGGGACGCGCGTGCCGGCCACCGCCCTCCCCTCGCCCGCGGCCCGTCCCGGGTGGAACGGGGTGCCCCACGCAGCCCCGCGAACCCGACTCCCGCCCTGAGCACCTGCTCCCGAAGGCAGCTCGAAGACCAGTGTTCTGCGACTGGAGTCCCCGGGGATGCTGGCATGTCCCCCCAGGGTACTAGGGTCCCTGGGACACCCCCAGGCCCCCGCGCCCCTCCAGGCAGCCGAGTGGAGCAGCCCCGGGGCATCCAGCGGGTCCCCGCAGCACCGCTCCCGCAGCGGGGCGCGACAGAGGTTGGTTGCATCCTCGAGGGTGACACGATGGGGACACCGCGCAGGTGGCACACTTGGAGCCACCGTAAAGCCGGGAAGGTGCATGGGAGTTGCGAAGGGCAGACCCTCCTCCCACCCCGGGGTGCCCCGCGGGGATGGACTCCTTTGTCATCGTCCCCCAGCGACAGCGCTGAGCTGGGCAGGGAAAGGGACACAGGGTCCGTCCAGGTTTTATTAGAGAGCAGCCTGAGATGTTCGCCTGCCTGGCGCAGCGAGGCGGCCCCAGCGCTCCCTCAGCCCCGAGGGCGGCTCGTTCCCCGCTCCCTGCGCCCCCCACCCTCCGTGGCCCAGCCGGGGTGGCACCGCGCCCAGCGGCACCGGCCCGCGGGTCCCTGGTGGGGCGGCGAGGGAGCCCCCCGCCCCAGCCGCCCTAGGGCCTCAGCAGCCGGCCGGCAAGCCCGCGGGGAAGTCGAACTCGTGGTGGCCGAGCCAGAGCTCCGGCAGCTCGTCCGCCCTGTCCAGCCCAAGCTCCAGCACCAGCGCCCTCAGCACCTCCTCGTCCACCGAGTCCGAGTCGATGATGCCGGGACCATTGGCCGGGGGCAGGCGGCTCCCCGCGTCCCGCGGCGGCGTTCCCAAGCCCCAGCCGGGCTCCGGGGGGAGCCGGGGTCCCATCTCGGCGCGGTGCTGGCGATGGAGCTTCTGGAGGTGCAGGGTCAGGAGGTGGGGACCCGCCTGCAGCGCCAAGGGGGCGGCGGGGGCCGGTGGAGCCGGCAGCTCCCCGCTGTCAGTGCCGGAGGGACCGCGCAGCGTCGCCGCCACCTTCGCTCCCCGCGGAGGGGACCGTAGCGAGCTCGTCTCCTCCGAGGCCTGCGGGGACACGGCGGCGCTCAGCGGGGCGCTGGCGGGCGGGTCCAGCAGGGTCCCCGGCCCGGGGGAGGCTGCAGCAGGGCGGGGAGCAGCGCCCCGGCTCCCCCCGCGCTCACCTGGGCGGCCCCGCTCCCCGCACGGCCCGGGCAGCCGCCGCCGGCTTTATAGCGGCCCCGGTACGGCCGAGCCGCCGGGAAAGGCGAAGTGAAGCGGGGCCGGCGGGCGAACGGGACGGGCTGGGAGGGATGGGACGAGACGGGGCGGCCCCCGGGGCGGTGCCGGCATCGCCTGCTCCTCCGGACCCTGGCAGGACCCCCGTGCCCGCTTCCACCTGGGTCCCTCCATGTCCTCGCCATTCAGGCTGGGACCCGCCATGTCACCCCACCCAGTATGGAGCCTCCCACGCTTCCCCATCCTGACTGGACATCCCCAGCACCCCCATGTTCTCCCACCTGCCTCCCAACCTCTTGGGTGGGAACCTCCATGTCTCCCACATCCAGGCCAGGACACATTTGTAACACGTGTCCAGGGTGTGGGACAAGTGGGTTCAGTTGGTGCCAGGGCTGGCAAGGGTGATGTGGGCTGCTGCCCTCGGCCGGCTGGAGGGGGTGTGGGTGTGAGGGGGCTGTTGAGGGGGCACTGGGAGCGCCCCCCAAGCCTTTGTCCCACCTTCCGCAATTTTCTTCCTTTGCACCGAGCCGAGCTCCAACTGCCACTCCACACTCAGGGATGTGGATGGAGATGGTGGAGGGGATGCTTCACCCCATGCCTCAGTTTCCCTGGGCACCCAGCGCGTTTCCTGTGCTGGCGGCAGCACCCACCCGCAGTCACACACACCGCTCTCCCCCCAGCCCACTGCAGCAGGCGCTGGGGGGACATGGGAGAAACAGGCAGGGGGTCAGGAGTCACTCATGGGGACACAGGAGCACGTCCAGGTGAACTCCTGCCACACTGCATTTCCTGTTGTTTAGATCAGCAGTGAAAAACAAGAGATCAAAACAAAGCCTCTCCAGGCTGCGAGTCTCTTCCTCTTGCTGTTTGTTCCAGCATCAACTAATTAAAGCAACAGGAAATATGCTTTCCTACGGTGACTGGCCATCTTTAAAAAGAAACAGCACAAACAAAAGCTCTGCGGACCAGGTGAAGGAGCGGACCAGGGCAGCAGAGGCCATGCTCCATGCCAGAGGCACCAGGAGGGATCAGCCCCAGGTATCTGTTTTCCTGTCCTCTCGCTGAGATGCTGAAGCATCTGGAGGTTCATCCGAGATGTCCCGTGACAGCAGCTGCCACCCTGCCCTGCCCCTCCCTCGCAGCACCCCTGGGGTCACGCAGGATTCCAGGAGCCCACCTCTCGCCCTGTGCTCCTTTAGCAACTGGGCTGGAAGGGAAGGTCGCAAGCGCAACTGCAGAGCTTTGCTTTCCAGGGCTGGCTGGACCTTCAGTGCACACGTGAAGTGCTGCAGGAAAGAGCGCTGGCAAGGCAGGGTGGTGCAGGGAGAAAAGAAACTGCTGAAGGAATATTTCAAACACTTTATTTAAAAAAAGTCCCAGTTAAAAACACAACGGCTGCGCCTTTCTGTGGGCAAGAGGCGCAGCCCGGGCCCGGCTGGCCCTCAGCGCCGCTCCCGGGGCAGCTCAGGGGCCGAGCTCCTGCCAGGACGGTGATGCGGTGCTGGGCTCCAGCTGGGGAGGGTTCACAGCTCCGAACAGCCCCTCTCTTAAAAACCATGGAAAACCAGTTGTGAGAATGAACTCTGCGGTGTTAATAAAGGAGAGTGGAAGGAGCAAGGGAGGCTCTGCCGGCACCAGCAGGCTGCTGCTGGAGGGCCCACACTCCCGCCTGGAGAGCCACAGTGCTCTTATTCTCTTCTATAAAGAGAAAAAAAATGAATCAACCAGCAGTAACTTCTTCCAAATTTCACCCGCAGCCACAGATTTCACCAGCTGCTCACATAAATACACTGTCTTCCCCATGGGAAATCCTCTTGCAGAAACCTGAGTCTTCTCCGCTAAACAACGTGCTTCAGATTCCCTGCAAAGAAAAGGAGGCAGGAAAAGATATTTCCACGGATATTTCAGCCTGATGGAGTGGCCCAGCCAGGGGCAGGGCTGCCACCCCTACACCTGATGGACCAGACAGAGATACAGGACGAACAGCATCAGCGCAGCCCCCCGTCCCCAGGCTGCTGCCCTCCTCCGAGCCCCACGCAGCCCCCCGGTCCTCCTGCATCCAAATGTTAACCCCCAGCTCCAGGCGGCCCACTAAGAGATTCCTCTGTTGTGGACAGAGTAATCCCAGCCATCCTACCTTCCCTGCATCCAGGCCAAGACCTGGGCTTGCAGCCCAGCTTGTTGTGCCCAGCTGTAATCAGCCGCCCTGTGCTGCAGGAAGACTGTGTGGGCACACGTGTCAGAGGCTGGTGACACCCAGAACCATGTCCAGCAAGGGTTTCATCTCACTGAATTAATCACAGGACAGTTTGGGTTGGGAGGGACCTTTGAAGACCATCTAGTCCAACCTCCCTGCCACAGGCAGGGACATCTTTCACCACATGAAGTTGCTCCAAGCCCTGTCCAACCCGGCCTTGAACACTTCCAGGAATACACAGCTTCTCTGGGCAGCCTGTTCCAGTGTCTCACCACCCTCATCATACAACATTTCTTCCTTATGTCCAACCTAAACGTACCCTTGTTCAGTTTAAAACTCTTGCCCCTTGACCTGTCACTACAGGCCTTGGTAAAAACTCCCTCTCTGTCTTTCTTAGAAACCTCGTTTATAAAGTGAAATGCCACAATAAGGTCTCCCCGGAGCTTCTCTTCTCCAGGCTGAACACCCCAACTCTCTCAGCCTTTCTTCCCAGCAGAGCTGTTCCAGCCCTGGAACCATTTCTGTGGCTCCTCTGGAGCTGCTCCAACAGGTCCATGTCCTCCTTGTGCTGGGGACCCAGAGCTGGACACAGAGCTCAGGGGGGCCTGACAGAGGGGCAGAATCCCTCCCTCACCTGCTGGCCACTCAGCTGGTGATGCACCCGAGTTACAACTGGCTTCTGGGCTGCAAGCGTACATTGCTGGGTCATGTCCAGTCCTTCATGCCCCAGCGTCCCCAAGTCCTTCTCCGCTGGGCTGCTCTCAGTCCCTTCATCCCCCAGTCTGTATTGATACTGGGGGTTTCCCTGACCCAGGTGCAGGACCTTGCACTTGGCCTTGCTGAACCTCATGATGTTAACATGGACCCACTTCTCCAGCTTGTCCCAGTCCCTCTGAATGGATCCCATCCCTCGAGCTTGTCACTTGCCGAGAGTGCGCTTGATACCACTGTCATGTCATTAACAAAGATACTGAGCTGTACTGGCCCCAGCGCAGACCCGAGGGACACCACTTGTTACTGATTTCCACTTAGACATCGAGCCATTGACTGCAACTCCTTGGATGCGCCCATCCAGCTGATTCCTTATCCGTCTAACACTCCATCCATCTAATCCATATCTCCCCAGTTTAGAGACAAGGATGTTGTGTGGGACTGTGCCAAATGCCTTACAGAAGTCCAGGGAGATGACATCAGTTGCTCTTCCCTTATTCACCAATGCAGTCATTCCATTTTAGAAGACCACCAGATGCCTTTGACCACCTCTCTGTTACTTATATGCCTTGACTTCCAGGAGGATCAGCTATATGACCTTACTGGGCACAGACCTGAGGCTGACTGGTTGGTAGTTCTCAGGGTATTCCTTTTTATAATGTTTAAAAACAGGCATGACGTTTCCTTTTTCCCAGCCATCCAGGCAGCACACAGAGGGTGGCGATCAATGGTTTTCACTCAGGCTGGCAGCCTGTCACAAGCGGGTCCCCCAAGGATGGATACCAGGCCCCACACTGTTCAACATCTTCACAAACAATCTGGATGATGGGATCGAAAGCAACCTCACCGAGTCAGCTGGTAACACCATGCTGAGTGCTGAGCTGGACACGGCAGAAGGGAGAACCATCTTATACAGATCTGGACAAGCTGGAAGAGTCACTTGACAAGAACAGCATGAACAATGATGAGGGCAAGGTAAAGCACCTGGGACAGCACAACCAAGAGCCAGCTCAGGATGGGATCTGTGTGGCTGGATCTGCCTTGCTGAAAGGGACCTGGGGGTCCTGGGGGACAGCAAGGTGATGATCCAGCGGTGTGTCACCGCAGCAACCAGGGCAAACTGGATCCCGGGCAGCAATTGCAGGGACATTACCAGCAGAGACAGGGATGGGATCATCCCACTCTCCTCAGTGCTTGTCAGCTGCACTTGGAGTACTGCGTGCAGTTCTGCTCCCCACAAATCCAAAGGGATGGATGGACCAGGCAGGGGCCACAGGAGGGCCGCAAAGGTGATCTGAAGAACCTGTCTTATGACAAAAGGCTGATGGAGTTGGGTCTCCTCCCTGGAGAAGAGAAGGCTTGGGAGGACCTCATAATTGCATTGCAGTACGGGAAGGGCAGCTAGAGAGAGGACATGGGCTCTCTCTTCACAAGGAACCACATGGAGGGGATAAAGGGCAATGGGTATGAGTTGCACCAAGAGAGGTATCACCTCGTTATAAGAAAGAAACTTTTTATAGTGAGAACAACTAATCGCTGGAACAACCTCCCCAGCGACACGGGAGAGTCCCCATTGCTAGAAGTTTTCAAGATGATAGGGGACAGGGTGCTAAATAATTTCCCCTAGGCTCCCTTTCCCATGAAAGGTTGGGCCAGATGACCTGTAAAGTCCCTTACAACCTGGGCTGTTCCATTATTTTAATAGGGACAAGGCCCCTGCTCCTCTGCACAGCCAGAGAACAGGCAACGGCACCTGTTGCCAACAGGGACCCACGCCTCCGAGCTGACGTGCCACTAACGCTGAAATCACACACGAAGCAGGAGACCGATGCCGTTGTACACGATGAGTGGCCAAGCGAATGTGGTTCATCTTTCTCGTCAGTGAGAAAGGCTTCAGCGAGCTTCCTGAAGTCCTCTCCAAAACGACCTACAAGTCAGAAGAGTGTTGGCTTGGACAACTCACCTTTGATAGAGTTAAGAATTTCCTGGATTCTCTGCGGCTCGTTGCGGTCTGGTCTGCAGCTCGGTGTGATCTCCAGCACGTAATCAGGACCGTACTCTGTGAAGAACTGTGGGGAAGAGGAGAGGACAGTCCGCAGAGTATGCAACTGCTACCAATTCAAGGGCTCAGCGGTGCAGCCAGGACAGCCTCATGTCTACCCCAATGCTTTATTTGGGATAGCTGTTGATGCCCATTTTACACACGGTTACCTGCAAATTTGATTCAAGTGCTGCCTATCAGATATCCTTACATTCTGAGAAAAATCAGTGTGTTTCGAGGTTAACAACGCATTTTTCCTGGCTGTGCATGCAGCTGAGCCCGCAGGAGAAAAACCTGCAGCACGTGGGCTCTACACCACAATGCAGAATCGCAAATGATCGCCAGCAGTTTTATTGCACGAGCACACCACAGCAAGCGAAGCAGCAGACACACCAGGGTTCAAAACATCAGCAGTAAAGATGCAATCTGTGCTTTCAGTGCCGTGCGAATGAGATCACACCTGACCCAAAGCAACGCGGGCAGCAGAAGCTGCACTACATTGTGGCTGCAAAACAACCATGACTATCCAGATCAGAGATGGACCCAGGGCCAGCCTGAACGGGAGCCCTATCCAGCCGTGTCATGCAGCATTGGGAGCACACACTTAGCTAATTAGCTCATTAGCTTCTCCACGGTCAGCCCAAGGACTGATGTATATCTTTCAAGCAGACTATTTTCACAGTTTTCTTAGGTAATCTCCTTTATAGCTGAACATTTTCCTTTCCCCACCTCTGCCCGGAGATTGCTTTGCAAAACCCCTGCTGAAACACTGACATGAGAGGGGAGCACTGACATTTTTCCTGCTTAGAGAGACCGAAAATGGCTAAAGCCATTTTTTGGGAAGTCCTCGCTGAGGGCTGATGCCTCTGGACTGGTTTGAGTTTGCTCTTGAACAGGACACGGCTACTCCCGGAGCAAACAGGCTCCACTGGCAAAGCCCACTGACTCCACAAACCAAGCCAGCTGGCTTATGTGCAGGAAGAAAGGACATACACATAAAATCCTGACTGCAGCATCCATGGAAAAAGCACACATCCCAGTAACCGGTATTGGCTGCATAACGTGCTGCTTGCACAAGCAGTGGCACAGCGGACCCCGTACCGCGTGTCCAGAACATCCAAAGTAGGAAATAACACGGCACAGCTCATCCCAGCAAAGGCGGCATTTCACACTCCCTCACCCCCTGGCTTCTGTGGCGACAAAGTGAAACAAAGCACCGACAGAGCTTCACGCAACTGTTTTTCAAAGTCTGTGTTATAGGGTACAGAAACCCGGACTTTTGCACTGATGTGGTTTATGGCACTTGAGAAGCTTTTGGTATTAACTAGTATCCTGTAGCTCCACATGCTGCAGAGCCTGGGGCTGGCTGGGCTTTATATCATCCGCCAGAAAGCAGGTCAGTGGGGATGCGTGGTAAATCTGGAACTGGGTAATGCCATTGTGATCAGGGACAGGGATGATATCAGACCCACCCATGACAAGCGGTGGGATGAGATGCCCAGGTCAGAGGGGCAGGGTGCCTGTGAGGATCCTCAGCCATGGCCCCGAAATGTGTTGGCCTCACTGGAGGACACTTGAAGTCTTACAGAGATGAGCCAGGTGCTCCTGAGCTAATAGAGGCCAACGGGAAAGCCCAGTGAAATACTGCAGAGGAACTAAGGGCTGTTCCTCTGAGAAGGCGACGCAGCCAACAGCCCGGCTGAGATCCCTCTACACCAACACACGCAGCAGCGTGGGCAACGAACAGGAGGAGCTGGAAGCCACTGTGCTGCTCGAAGGCTACGACCTCGTGGCCACCGCTGAACCGTGGTGGGATGGATCCCGTGGCTGGAGGGCGGCGATGGGTGTCTGCAGGGTGTTCAGAAGGGACGGGCGAGGAAGGAAGGGTGGAGGGGTTGCCCTCTACATCAGAGATGGAGCGAGTGTGAAGAGCTGTCTCTGAAGAACAGCCACGAGCATTCTTTTAGAAACAGACTTTTTAGCAGGGCCTGTTTGACAGGACAAGGGCTGATGGTTTTAAACCAAAAAAGAGATTCAGGCTGGACATGAGGGAGGAATTGTTTCCCCTGAGGGTGGTGAGAGCCTGGCCCAGGTTGGCCAGGGATGTGGTGGATGAACCATCCCTGGAGACATCCCAGGCCAGGCTGGACAGGGCTCTGAGCAACCTGAGCTGGTGAAGATGTCCCTGTCATGGCACCAGTTGGACTAGATGGCATTTCAACCCAAACTATTGTGTGATGCTGTGATTCAAGAGCTCTGATGCAGTTGCTCTGAAACAAACAGCCCCAGCTGCACAACACAACACGTTCCTACCCCTCCAGTGCAGGTTCCTGTGCAGGAGGCAGGAGAAAAGGCGTCACCCCCGGTCCCAGACCGAGACACAAACCAGCAGGATCCCTTGCCCACTTCTCCTGCCCTGTGCCAGCAGCAGGATGAGGACACGACCACCTCTCGCTGCTGCCCTCAGAGGCGCTTCGTGTCTTTGAGGAAGCACTAACAAAGGAAATTCTTTCAACCGCTCACCAACTGACAGAAGCAAAAAGCAGCACCTGGGAACCAGCCAAGTTTTGACCCACCACAGGGACCCAGAGAGGCAAATCCACCAAAACGAACCCAGAACGTAGGTTTTCTCTTTGAGGTGCGTGGCTTGAGCTTTAATATTTCTGAAGACATTACAGAAGAGCCATTAGCACAAGCACCTTGTATCCACTGTCTTGCAGCCTGGAGGGGATTCAAGAGGTCATTTCCAGTGCTTCAGAAGACTTCTTAATCTCTCAGAATAAGGAAGATATTGTATTACAAGCAGGCAAGCTCATGCTTCAGCAACAGCAAAATGCCTGCGCTACTCACTCATCCATTTATTTGTAACAGGGGAAAATACACTTTTTTCATCCCTGAAAAAACCCTGCCATTTTCAGGGATGAAACAAGCAGTGTTCAGAACCAAGACTCCCAAGGAAAGCTGAAAATCCTCCCCTTAATCAGCAGCTCACCTGGAAGCTCCCAACTGCCCCCGTTTAAAACTCAGGCGTGCCCAAACTGAGAGAGTCACAGGTGTCTGATGTGCAACCATGAAGCTCTGAGCAGGCCAAAGGGAGCTGAGGTTTAACCCAGAGGGAGACACACCTGGGACCGCCAATGTCTTCCCTCCCACCACGGGATGGCCCAGAGGAAGGAGCGGTGTCCAGGGCTCGGGAGATGGGAATGTGCAACGACTGCAGGGAGAGAAATGCTGGAGGAAGACAAGAGTAGCCATAGCTACTGCGGCAGAGAGGAGATGAGACAGACAGACCGACAGCTTCCCGGACAATACTGCGGTGAAGGAGGCACCATCCTCCAGATTACCTGCTCCCACGCTATTTAAGACCATCGCAATATGTCAAATGGGCAAAGATGCGGAGATAGAGGTTCTTAGGGACACGGTTTGGAGCCAGCGCTGGGTTAATGGTTGGACTCAATCTTAAAGACCTTTTCCAACACAAATGACTCTATGATTGTATATACGCAGCCAGTATCTCACACAAAGCGTTTGATTCCTGCAAGCACAGCCAAAGCGCATGTCACACCGAGGCAAAACCTCCCCGGCTGGGTGCAAAACAGGGTGATGTTTGGTCTCAAGTTGCGCCGCGGAGGTTTAGATTGAATATTAGGAAAATATTCTTCCTGGAAAGGGCTGTGGGGCATTGGAACAGGCTGCCCAGGGCAGTGCTGGAGTCACCATCCCTGGAGGGGTTTAAAAGGTGGTTCTTAGGGACATGGGTTAGTGCTAGAGTTAGGCTGGGTTATGGTTGGACTCGCTGATCCTGAGGCTCTATTCCAACTGAAATGATCCTATGATTCCATTTAACTTCTCCCCAGTGAACCACCTTCCAGCGGGCAGCGGGCGGCAGGCAGCACACGGCCCTGCCCGATGAGCAGAGCCCATCCGGCCACCTCACACTGCGCACTCTGCACCCTCGGCCTCCTCCATTCTGTAAACCCCACAAAAACCCCACCTTACAAAACGATCTCAACATCGTTTATGAAGGCGTTCCACACTCGTTTACTGATGCTTCACTCCATTTCCTCGTGTCCTATCGCTGCTCACAACAGAAAGGACATCAGCAGCTCCTCCTCCACTGCCTTGAGGAAGGTACAGACCATGATGAGGTCTCCCCTCAACCTTCTCTTCTCCAAGCTGAACAAGCCAAGTGACCCCAACTGCTCCTTTTATGAACCCCAACATTTTACGAACACCGATGGTCCACTGAGACACTCGGGAACATCAGTCTCATGTTGTGGGTTTCTTCCCTCCCTCTCTCCTTCCTCCATTCCTGCTCAAAGTCTGTCAGCGTTACCATCTCCGCTTTGTGAGTGGTTTGGGGGGACTAAACAAGGCTATCAAGACTTCATAAACATGTCATTTGGCAGTCCTAAGAATCACAGAATCCCAGAGTGTCAGGGACTGGAAGGGCCCTGGAAAGCCCACCCAGTGCAATCCCCCCATGGAGCAGGAACACCCAGATGAGGTTACACAGGAAGGTGTCCAGGCGGGTTGGAATGTCTGCACAGAAGGAGACTCCACAACCCCCTGGGCAGCCTGGGCCAGGCTCTGCCACCCTCACCCCCAACAAGTTGCTTCTCACATTTAAGTGGAACCTCCTGTGTTCCAGTTTGCACCCATTGCCCCTTGTCCTGTCACTGGTTGTCACCAGAAGAGCCTGGCTCCATCCTCCTGACACCCCCCCTTTCCATATTGATCCCCAGGAATGAGTCCCCCCTCAGTCTCCTCTTGTCCAGCTCCAGAGCCCCAGCTCCCTCAGCCTTTCCTCACACGGGAGATGCTCCACTCCCTTCAGCATCTTGGTGGCTGCGCTGGACTCTCTCCAGCAGTTCCCTGTCCTGCTGGAACTGAGGGGCCACAACTGGACACAATATTCCAGGTGTGGTCTCCCCAGGGCAGAGCAGAGGGGCAGGAGAACCTCTCTGACCTACTGACCACCCCCTTCTAACCCACCCCAGGTACCATTGGCCTTCCTGGCCACAAGGGCCCAGTGCTGGCTCATGGTCACCCTGCTGTCCCCAGGACCCCCAGAAGATAGAGCAGGACTGCACACAAGCCAATTTAAAACATGAGATGGACCCTTACCCCATGACAAGTAAATCCTACGCTCAGCATTATGAAATAACCCTGTTTCGAAGGGAGGGGGCAGGTAACTACATCAGAGTTATATTAAAGAAAATGAAGATGATCCTTCAATGTTCTTGTCAACAGAGTTGGTTTCAGAAATTATTGATCTTGGTTGTGAGTTCAGGAGCTAAAAACACAGATCACTGCCGATGGGAAGAAGCAAGAACACATTTAAAATTGATAAAGGAAATCCTTTGGAAAACTTTAAGCACCAGCCGGTGGCCCTGGCTTTCATTGTACTTGTTTATACAAACTGCTTATTTCATTTCAGAACAGGATTATAAATGTAAATGAAGAACAGGATCTCGTGCCACTAATGAGGCACTAGTGGGATAAACCTGTTGACAGGGAATGCTCCTCCCTATGTTTTTTAATTGGCAGTTCATCATTGCCGCAAAGCCAGGGAGCAGAGCTGTACCGGGAGGTTCCTATGGTGACCTAAGGGCCGTGCCTCAGGGTGCTTCAAACACAATTCACCGCTCCCACCTGGTAACCGAGGGGCCTGGTCCCTGGGCACCTGCATCCTCTGGGTACCAAGAGAAAGGCAGATCCCAGGAAGGCGGGCTGCTGCTCCCGCTTACTGACAAGGATATCACCATCTTTCAGCTGGTATCTGATCCAGAACCCTTCAACTCACCTACCAAGGCTACTTCTTATCATCAAGGTCACTCTATCACAAAGGCTTCAATAAAACACATGGCCATTGGCCTTAAAACAATCAATCCATCACATGCCAGTGTCCCCATGCATTCTTTGTGGACCTGATGTATATTCTAGCAGAGCACCGTGGATTTCTGACTTGTTCCCAATTCAGCTCCAGCAAACTCCATTCGCCCAAGAGCTTTCTGGCTGTGACAAACCGCCACTCCAGCCACTTCACCTGGCGTTCCATGAGCATTCCCATGCTCCTGATCCTCACCAGCTGCCTTTGCTGGGCAATGTCACCACCCCAGGGACGATCCCTCTCCGTGGCGCAGGAGCCAAGACGCGCTTGCTCATGGCAGGAACTTGGTTTTACGAGCCTGCCATAAAAGTGTCCTACAGGTGCCCAGGTGAGAACAGCAGCACTTGGCATCCATGACAGCCCGTGTTTCTCCTCCCTCCAGCTCATTCCTCTTCAAGTGCTGCACCACAGCTCCAAGAGACATGCTGGATCTCTTGCAACTTTTCTCCATGGTGAACCCTGAGCAGCTCATCTCATCTCATCTCATCTCATCTCATCTCATCTCATCTCATCTCATCTCATCTCATCTCATCTCATCTCACCTCATCTCCAGAAACAAAACCACAAGCACTGTTTTTGCTGCAATGGGAACACGATCAGACCACGACCAGCGGCACCACAACTCGCAGCCGGCTCAGCTCCGCAGCCCAAGCGGAGATACCAATTCCTTTGAGAAGGAGCAGCCTGAGCACACAGGGCCCTGCTGTGCACCTTGTGACATCTTGCAATCGACTCATTCCCTCATTTCTGTACCATTTCTTGGTACAGAAATCATTAACACAGCAAATTAACTGTTCAGAGCAACAACAAATGGGCAAACCCTAACACCTTCAGCAGTTAATTCCTGCAGAGAGACCCACTCTTTTGACTTCCTGAATACAAGAGAAAGATCAAGTCTTGTTTAAAACCCGTTTCTGCAGAACCCTGGCTAAAGGATCATACCTAAGCACAACACCTCTCAAAAAGCATCTTGTATCTGTAATGACGAATTCCCAGTTTCAATGCACACAAACACTTTACTTCCTCACATACCCTGGTCTGTGAGATCCTTAGATAAAGGCAAAACCATAATTCCCTGTGGTCACTGCAGGCTTGAACCGCCTCGCATGTGCAGTTTTATTTCTGTCGGGTCAGTAACACTGATCTGTGGTTTGAGACCTATTATGAGCTTATATTTACCCCACCAAAACTCAGTCTAGATTGTGTCCCTCCAACCAGCTGTCCAGCCCCACTCAGGACTTTAAAAGACAGCTCATATGTGATCACGATGAACAGCACCTGGCCCCACAGCTGGTCAGAAAAGCTTCAGAGTTGCAACCTGGTACTTTCTGTAAGCTGAGGAAATCAAGGCTAACATTTAAGCCTTGAGAGAGGCCTGGCTCTTCCCTGGCATTAGTACATGCCCATCCTGAAGAGTGATTTGAGCAAACAAGTGACTCTCCCTCCCCATCCTCTCTGTAACAACCTGAAACTGGAGTTTATTGGCACCTGAGATCCTTTGCAAGAAGACGCGACAGCCTCAGGTTCTGGGAACAAGCAGCCACTGTGCTGCTAGGACTGTGCATTATTGTCACAAGAGTGTCTCAACAAAACAGTATTGAGCAGCAAGGATGCCACATGGAATCGGTAGGATGAGTCGGCTCTGGTGTGGGGAGAAGGGAGGGTTGTCAAGGCATTACCTCGTGGTCAGGGATCTCGGAGGACAGCGTTCTCCCAAGGATGAGCCCGGTCAGGTATGTCCAGCAGCGAGCTGTGTTGGCAAGGTTGTAGCCTCCTGTCTCCAGTAAGAATTGTGATTTTGGAGGGGGAAGAGTGGGGAAAGGGAAGAGAGGGGAGAGATTTTAGTGGAAGGGAAAAAAAAAAACACAGAGACAAGATGCACAGTTTACATACATTCAGCTTATTTAATCCACTCAAGCTGTGCCCAAAACTGACATTGTGCACCGGCTGGCTACACAAGCCCAGGTGCAAATGACGCTGTATGCAAGGACAGAGCTCCCAAACTGGACCCCAGTTACAGGGCGCACGCCAGGATCCTCCAGCCACCATATCAGACCCAGCATGAGCCCCCGGCAACAAGGAGGCGTGTTGGAAGGTGACAGGAGCAGCGAAGGGCAGTGCTGGCGATGGGGGATTCTTCCCTTTCACTGCCAGTCTTCCACCCATCAAGCACAACACACACGCCCAGCCATTTGCTGGTGAGCTCTTCAGCACTGTCATGTTTGAGAGGACAAAGAGGAAGCTCACTAGTACAACTTGTGACTGCTTTACAAGTAAATGAGTTTTCATAGTCACTATGGTAATGGCCACCTCTGTGGTAACAGTGTATGAGCCCACAAGGAGAAACCTGAGCTGAAAGCAGTTCTGCAGGAGTGTTTTTTCCAGCAAAGACAACTAAAATAGTAAAACAGAAAGCCACTTTGAAGAGAGGGAGACTGTATTTTTCAACATTCCTTTCTCTTTGGGATCCTGGTTGGTTGTTTTCCCCAGGTCAAGTATTGACCCTTCCCCCAATTTCCACTTCAAATGCTTCCAGGAGCACAGTGCTGGGTCACTCTTTGCTCTCCCCACGGGACAAGCAGCTGGTTGTGCAGCATGGCAGAGCTAAGTCTCCCTTAGCTTTTGTGGGTGCAAGAGCCCCGCTGTTCGTGCAGGCCCCCGGGTCCTTGCCCAAGCCCCTGCTTGAATCCAAACAGAACCATTCATTGCCAGATGCCCAAGGTTTGGGAACACAGCGCTCACTTTTAAAGAGAATGGCTGAAGAGATCAGCACAGAGGGGAATAAGAGGTGCCACTGAGAAGCCAGGGACAGCTCAACAGGAATTATACAGGTCAACATACTAGAATCAAATTGTTCTGATAGCAAATACCATTTAATGAACTCCATGAATGGAGCAGCTTCAGCAAGCAAATAACAGATGTGAGAAAATATCAGAAACTAATATATGATGATGTTAAGGGTCTTTTACAACTTAAAATATTCTATGGTTTTGTGATTCTACGTCATGGAAAAATGAGGCGGACAAGAAAATCCTACAGCTGAACTTCTAGAGGCTCCGTTTCTCAAAGAATAAAGCATGCAGTGTTGAACTGGAGAACTGAGGCAGGTTGGTGTTTACAGCACAAAACATGGACCTGTGATGGAGTCCTGACATAGTCACAGATTTCAGACTGGTTAACATCAGGGTTAACAGCCTCTGCTCTCCCTGGAGGAGCCAAGCAGCCTTCAACTCAAAAACTTAGGCTCAGGACTGAGATTTACACCTGTTGGTATCAAGGATTTCAGGTCTGTGTGAATGACCTATTAGAGAGCAGTGTAGGGGAGAGGGACCTGGGGGTTCTGTGTAACCTCATCTGGGTGTTCCTGCTCCATGGGGGGATTGCACTGGATGAGCTTTCCAGGCCCCTCAAGCCCTGACACTCTGGGATTCTGTGAAAACACAGTGTCCTCCCAATGCTGCCCAGCGGTCACCCTGCTAACTCCAGCCAGCGCCAGCCCACGGGCACGCACTCGAGGAAGGGCTCCGGGGGGACAAAGCGGTTTCCCTGCGAGCATCAGGATGCATGTGCACTCACCTCCCCCCAGGATGAGAGTTGCCAGCTGCCACTGCAGGACGTACTTCAGGCACTTGCCCACTCCCTCGGGCGTCATGTTGAAGGAGCACATGGGGTCTCCAGCGATGGTGTCTGCCCCCAGCTGCAGCACCACCGCGTTGGGGCTGAACGCAGCGTACACCTCCTTCAGCACGCTGTGGAGAGAAGGGGGGGTTACTATAAACACAGCTCGGGGGGTGCTGGGTCCCTCAGATCCACTGATGCCCCTCCAGGTTTCTGCATTGTCTTCTCACACACCCCTCATACCCGTTAAGGTCCCTCTGGTCCCAGTTAGCCCTCTGCTACTCTCCTGCAGTAAGTTTCTCTCTCAAAGCACCCATCACAGGTCTGGTGAATGCAAAAACATCGCTAAAAACACACAGGGGAGGGGGATCTAGTCCTGATCAGCTTAGTGACAGCACCAAACCACATAGTTACATCGGTACCCAGAGCAGTAGGGCTGTAGGAGCCAAATCCAGGGGCTTTTCTCCTCTGTAAAAGTCACATTGAAGAGAAGGATCTCGCAAAACAATCCTAAACTCTCACACACGTCTCAGCAGGACCAGGCAGGTTGAGCAGAGCAAGGCGCTGTCCAGGTTCTCACTCTCCTCTCTCCCACATGGCTCTTGAGGCAGAAGCACATTTTCCCGCAGCTCTAGAGGACGCCGGGGTGCAGCAGGGCCAGCCCCTCGAGACAGTTTATTACAAGTATTCTCTCTTGCAGAAGGCAGTTGGGCATGTCAGGCATCTGGCTTTGCTCCAGGAGGCTTTTAGTATCATGAACACCACAAAGGGAATAATCCCGTTCCCAGCACTGTGCTCCAAAGCCCCAAATACAAGGCAAATAATGGAGAAAAACATGTCCCTTTCACAACAAAGTTTTTATTTTGCTGAAGTAGAAACAGATGTGACCCCTGGAATAAATGCTCTTGCCTTGATTAATAGAACCAAAGCATCACCAGTTCCTATCTCATATGCAACTAGAGGCCACTGCGGAGCTGCTTCCACAACAAAGAGCATTTATGAGCACTCACCTGAAGAAACTTAAACAGAGACTGCGCCCAGACAAGGAGCCCCACTGAGCCCAGTGCCAAGGCAGGGGCCTGCGGGGCTGAGGCCGCCAGCTCTACAAACACCACAAATTCACTGCTGACACTCACACATCACTGGGAAAAACTTGACTGGTGAAGAGAAAATGTCCAGAAAAAACTCAGAGGTGAAATACATGAGCCTGGGCGAAAGCAGGATCTCCACTCAGCACGCGTATTCGCCCCAGGGACAGCGGCGCAGCCCCAGCACCACGGCAGGGCTGCCTACTCACACCATCCGTGTTTTGACAGCTACCAGGCCACGTTGACCACAGTCTCACCAAGCTAAACAGACCGAGGCAGAGAAAAATCACAGCGCCAAGGGAAGAGCGGTCAAGTCGGCGTAAGTGTCCTTCCTGAAGTGACCCAGAGTCAGCCTCTCTATTGCGTATGTCAAGGACGGGATGGATGAGAGCGGCGTCACCTCTGCCCAAGGCCCACGTTGTCCTACCCTTCCCCTGAGTAAGGAGGACCCCTTCCCACGCAGCAGCAATTAGTAACAACGTACTTCAATTGGAGCCTGTGTCATTCAGCTTCCAGAAACAACAGGCAATGATCCGTGTGCCACGCCGCCTCGAAAGCGGCACCGGAGTTTATCTACTAGAACACAAGTGATCAAACACAAGCGCTGCAAATTATAGAAAGGAAAGCTCAAAGTGCACATGCTCCAAGCTGCCAGGAGCAAACTTCCTCGCCATTTATTTGTATCACTGTGCTGTGGCAGATCAGCCTCCAGCAGCACTGCGCAGGAAGCCGTCCTTGGCACCGACGCAGGTGACACCGTTTCGCACAGTCTCTTTGCCTTTTTTCTCCAGGAATGCCTGATCTGGCAGCGCCTCGGCAAGAGCAGAGGGCTGCAAGAAGCCTTAAGGAAGGACTGTAATTAAAAATAGTAAATAAACAAAATCTGTGCAGTCTCTGTCCTCTAAAATCCCATCCAAGTACACTGCACAAGAGCAAGAAGGCTTACGTTTCACAGATCTGGTAATACTTCTCATCCTGAATGCCATCTTGAATAGGTACATTCACGCTGTAATAGCGACCTTTCCCCAGGCCAACGTCTGTCACATCACCAGTGCCTGAAAACCAGAAACACCCCATGGTTAAGGATGAGGGAAAGGGGATCAGCAGGAGGAGACACATGTGGGATGGGAGCAGAGAGCCAGAACCCCTGGCGTGCTAGTGAAGCCCACTTGCCAGCACCAACGCAAGAGGGGTTGGACAGACCCGCTTCTCATCCTCTGCCCAGTTCTGTCCTGCAGCTTGCAAGGGCTGAAGTGGCCACCCAGCAGTTTCACAGAATCCCAGAATGTCAGGGGTTGGAAGGGCCCTGGAAAGCTCATCCAGTGCAATCCCCCCATGGAGCAGGAACACCCAGATGAGGTTACACAGGAAGGTGTCCAGGCGGGTTGGAATGTCTGCACAGAAGGAGACTCCACAACCTCCCTGGGCAGCCTGGGCCAGGCTCTGCCACCCTCACCAGGAACAAGTTTCTTCTCAAATTTAAGTGGAACCTCCTGTGTTCCAGTTTGTACCCATTGCCCCTTGTCCTGTCACTGGTTGTCACCAGAAGAGCCTGGCTCCATCCTCCTGACACTCCCCCTTTCCATCTTGATCCCCAGGAATGAGTCCCCCCTCAGTCTCCTCTTGTCCAGCTCCAGAGCCCCAGCTCCCTCAGCCTTTCCTCACACGGGAGATGCTCCACTCCCTTCAGCATCTTGGTGGCTGCGCTGGACTCTCTCCAGCAGTTCCCTGTCCTGCTGGAACTGAGGGGCCACAACTGGACACAATATTCCAGGTGTGGTCTCCCCAGGGCAGAGCAGAGGGGCAGGAGAACCTCTCTGACCTACTGACCACCCCCTTCTAACCCACCCCAGGTACCATTGGCTTCCTGGCCACAAGGGCCAGTGCTGGCTCATGGTCATCCTGCTGTCCCCAGGACCCCCAGGTCCCTTTCCCCTACACTGTTCTCCAACAGCTCATTCCCCAGCTTCACTCTTTCCACAAGCAGAAAGGAGGAAATGCCCAGTGTAGCTGCCCCTCTTCTCCTGAGTCAACAGGAAAGGCAGTGAGACACCTCTGCTGGACGGAACGGACAGGACTTGCCTTTGCTGGGGCCTCATCAGTGATGTGTGAACCTAATTAGCACCAACTTCATAAGTTCAACTTGCCTGGGAAAAATCCTGGTGAAAACTTGTGCAGAGAAACAGTCATGACTTTCGAGGTGAAACTAAAGGCATCTTCAACTCCTACCAGAAAACAGAAGAGGAAAAAGCTTCCATGCATCATTCACATAAATAAGAGTCTAAACACACAAACGAGCCGCTCAATAACCACGGGGCAGCAAGCGGAGAGGGAACAGAATGAACAAAGCAGAAAACCAGACGTGGCTCAATAAATCCATCCTTAATCAACAGAGACCCGAATTCAACTGCAGCAAGGTCACAACTGACATTTATTTGGTGGGTGTCACGCTAATCAGCACTGGACGGGTCTCGACAGCTCAGGTCAGCGCCCAGGTCAGCAGCACTCGCCTGTCTGAGGGAGGGAGCTGAGCAGGGACGCCCTGGCCAGAGATGGCTCTGATTGCAACCAGAGCTACCGAGCTCTTGTTCTCAGCACTGCTGCAGCTCAACACGCCTTTTCCTTAAAGACGTTAAAATAGCGGGGGTGGAGAAGGAAAAAGAAGTAACAGGAAACTTAACAGAAACCAAATGTGGGGGAAAACAGAGCAAAATGAAGCATACCATAACATTTAGGAGAGCTGGAAACATTGAATGGTGTTGAAAGAACATTGCTGAAGGACAGTAGTTTCAGCAAGGCCAGCTCTGGCTTTAGTTTTATAGCATCAAGCCTTCTTTGAAAGGCAATGCTTACTACTGACTGACTGCCTCCAGCTGGCACTGGTGGCGTTAAACAACTAAACACCGTCAGCAGCTGTTGTGCTGGGATGAGACAAGGGGCTGGGGGACGTCCTGGCTGCAGAGCCACTGCCGGAGGGCATTATTGGAATGCAGTCATGCTGTGTGTGGTTTTAGGTACAAGACTGCTGCCCAGACCCTCAAGAGAGGTCTGATGAGCAGCACAGGGTAAATTCATCAAGCAGGACAAGGCAGAAATGGATTGAGGGAACCTGACTGCACTGAAAGGAGGCAAAGCCACAGCTGCTGCAGCAGATGAAGCCCTTCTGTCCCCACAGACCCCGACCTCTCCCATCCCTCCCCGAGGCTGCGTGGCTGTGTTGTCTGCAGCCTGTGCTGGGCCTTACCATCCCCATGATGCAAATCCAAATCGATATAAAGGACACGGTCAAATTTCTGGCGCAGCCGCAGGATCCCCAAGACAGCATCGTTCAGGTAACAAAAGCCAGAAGCTTCATCTCTGTAAAAACAATGTCTGAGAGGTTGAACACCGCCAACGCAATCGCCACTGACCTCACAGTTGTCACTTTTACTTCATGAGCCTCCAACTCACGGGGGCACAAAGGAGGATGAAGAGTCCGGGCAAGGCCCAGCAGCTGCAAAGGGATGGGTCAGGAACATCTCAAAGCACATCTGGGCAGCACAGAGGACACGACTCCTTGTGCCAACAGCTTCTCAACCCTGGGCTTGCTGGTGGCTGGTAATGCATGACCCGGCTGTGCTGCAGAGAGGCCCTGCCCCATGGGGGCTTGGCAGGGCACCCCTGAACATTGCACTGTTGCACTAATAAAACGTTAGCTTTCTACACCTGAGATATTTTAAAGAAGTTTGGAGCCACTCGACCCAAACGCACTCTCTGCTGTACCTCCTCTCCCCCTGCAGCACGGGGACAGGCCCCCGGACAGTCCTGCCTGGCCATTCTCCTGCAAGCCCCGGGCAGCCAGAGGCAGCACCCAGGTCACTGCTCCCAGGATGGTCCCGGCAGTGCAAGGCAGGTCCAAGGCAGTCGCACCACTCTGCTGCTCTGCTCCAGAGTCTCAGGGGATGATGGTTAAGCCTCTTCCCAAAGCAACACCCTCCCTTCCACCCCAGCAAAATGCAAACAGGACGCTCCACATGCAGTCCCTCACAATACAGCTCCTGGGCTCAGCCAGAATAAACAAAGGACAGATGTTGCATGGAAAGACTTATCCCTGATACACATCAGGGGTAGCTGCCATATTGTTGGCATCAAAGGAACAAGAAAGTTTCTCAATCCCTACTGCAGACTCACTTCAAAATCAAGTCCCTGTCACCACTCGGCACTAGCCCATACACACTCCCACTTTGCAGCAGGAGGATCCGAACCCCTCTGCCCCGGGCTCAAACGGCTCCAGGATCTGAGATCTGCCCCTTGGAAATGCTTCTTGACTTTCAGCCACAGCACTCGGCTCATTTCCCCCAACACTCCCTGCGCAGCAAACAGCTGCTAACAGCAAGGAGCAAGCCCGGGGCAGCAGAACTGCACTTGCTCCCATCCCCTGCAGATGTCAGGGAGCACAGCTGCTTCCCAGTGACGCCGTTCGTTTACAGTGATGTTAGCGGGTGTCCTGGGAATCTTCCTGAGCTGCAATTGCACACCGTACTCCTCCCCTCTTTCCCAGCCTGTAAGGAAGCAAAGCGAACCACGTCCAGTCTCGGGCGCTCTCTCCACACTGTAACGCACAACCTCTCTCAAACCTGAGGCCGAGCAGAGCAGGACGCCGGCTCGGACAGCGGCTGAGCAGCGTCACAGCTGCAGCTCAGGGCCAGGACGCGGGATTTCTGGCCCCACAGACCACACAGCACAGCTCGGGCTGTCACTGCCAGGACAGAGAGCTGGGCTGGGTCAAGAAAAGGCACCAGCTCAGCATCCCACCCTCTGCCCCAAAGGCACACCAGAGAACTGGGAGCTCTAAAAGCCCCAGGTGACAGTGGTTACCATTCCTACCTCTGCGACCTCGGAAAGTTAACTATGCTACTAGACAGCAGGTCTTTTTTGACAAAAGGACATGTATTTTGCTAGGACACAGGTCCTGGAGCTGGGTGTCAGTCTGGCTGGACCTTCACACTGGACTGGCACCTACCACGGCGGCTGCTCACTCCGCAGCATCCTGTGCCACCTGCCCGCGTGGCTGGGAAGGTCCTTTGGGATCAGGATGTATTCAATGCCTTTTTTAAACAGACTTTTTGCTTCCCAGAGCAATGCTAACAGCACAGCTCATTGGCAGCAATGCCGCTGAGATTTCTTCTGTTACAGGCATTTTATAAACCACGCAATCGAGATAAAAGAGAACGGAAGATTTTCAAAGAGCCATCCCTCCTGCAAACAGCAAGGGAGCGCAGCTGAGCCGAGCCCAACTCTCTCCTGTCTCACCAAGCCGAAGCTGAAGGCACCTCCAGCAAAGCGCTGAGCAGGAAAAGGGTCCTGACGAGATGCTGCCATCCCTGGGATTTGCACATCACCACAGAAACATCCAGGGTTTCTCTCCCAGGTCAGAAAAGTCACTGGAGCAAGAAGAGAAACCTACACATTCATGTACAACTGTCAGGGTTAGACACGTGGTTTCTGACAATTTCTGGGGCTCCCCAGTAAAAACAGAACAGCGCTGCGAGGGCCAGTTAACGGGACAAGGAAGGGTGCTGTACTGTCCGCATTTGCAGACAGGCCTCATGCTCTGTGAGATGGGGGACACAAAATCAAACACACACCCATGGAAAACAGGGAAGCCATGGAAACAAACTATTTTTACCACTTTATTTTCATCACAGGACTCAGGGACAAAATTTTTACATCCTCTGCTGTTTTTCTGGAAGCTCATTATTGACATTACGGCTCAGAGTAAACAGCCACCCACAGAGCATGGGGAAAAACAGAGGTCAGTCCTACACTGTTCCAAACCTCTTATTAAGAAACCAGAAAAGCCACACCAACCAATCTGGGTGACAGGTTCTCATTCCCTTCCATGCTGGGAGCAACACCAATCGTTTGCCTCTCCACATCCTTTGCGAAATCAATTCTCACTGGAGCTCCCAGAGACAACCAAGTACCAATGGGTGGCAGGACACCTCTGATCACATTGGTCCCAACCTGCGCTGCAGTCCCTGGCAGCACCAGGACCGGGCAGTAACCAGCCGGCTCTCAGGCCTCTGCCCTACGCTCTGCTTCTGCCCCACGCACCTCCTGCCTTCCCTCACCCTCGCACACCTTGTTCTCTCTTCCAGCCGATCCCCGCTGGATGCACCGGGAGCTAGAGGTGGGGTTCAGACAGCAGGTGAGAAAACACAAGGGAAGAGGTTGTTTTCTTACTTCTTTGCATGATGCCACCCTCCAGGCCAGTTAATCGCTACCTTGCACTTGCCATCCAGCAGGCACTGGGCTGCGGTGATGGTGGCTCCTCCCACGGCTGCCGCATACTCAAAGATCCCTTCGGTAGCCGGACAGTCGTAACCTGCGGGTGAGAGTCCGTGTGTCAGACACAACAGGCCTTTTCCTCCAGGGAAGCACATCCTCTTTGTTTTGAGCTCAAACTTTCTGTTCCAGACACAATGAAAAAGTCATGGCACAAAACCCTCCCAACAGGTACTGGATTTGGACTCACACAGCAGATTTAGGGGGTGTAAGTAGGAAAAAATTGTATTGGGTTTGAGTGGCAAGGTCCCAATATAAGTTGGGAAATGAGCTGTTGGAGAGCAGTGTAGGGGAAAGGGACCTGGAGGTCCTGGGGACAGCAGGGTGACCATGAGCCAGCACTGGGCCCTTGTGGCCAGGAAGCCAATGGTACCTGGGGTGGGTTAGAAGGGGGTGGTCAGTAGGTCAGAGAGGTTCTCCTGCCCCTCTGCTCTGCCCTGGGGAGACCACACCTGGAATATTGTGTCCAGTTGTGGTCCCTCAGTTCCAGCAGGACAGGGAACTGCTGGAGAGAGTCCAGCGCAGCCACCAAGATGCTGAAGGGAGTGGAGCATCTCCCGTGTGAGGAAAGGCTGAGGGAGCTGGGGCTCTGGAGCTGGACAAGAGGAGACTGAGGGGGGACTCATTCCTGGGGATCAATATGGAAAGGGGGAGTGTCAGGAGGATGGAGCCAGGCTCTTCTTGGTGACAACCAGTGACAGGACAAGGGGCAATGGGTGCAAACTGGAACACAGGAGGTTCCACGTAAATCTGAGAAGAAACTTCTTGATGGTGAGGGTGGCAGAGCCCGGCCCAGGCTGCCCAGGGAGGTTGTGGAGTCTCCTTCTCTGCAGACATTCCAACCCGCCTGGACACCTTCCTGTGTAACCTCATCTGGGTGTTCCTGCTCCATGGGGGGATTGCACTGGATGAGCTTTCCAGGGCCCTTCAACCCCTGACACTCTGGGATTCTGTGAGAGGAGCCCAGGCTGGAGCAGGTTTGCTGGCAGGACCTGTGACCCCGTGGGGTCTGTTCTGAAGGACTGCACCCATGGAAAGGACCCACGCTGCAGCAGTTCGTGGAGGACGGTCTCCCGTGGGAGGGCCCCCACACTGCAGCAGGGGAAGAGTGTGAGAGGAAGGAGCAGCAGAGACAACGTGTGATGAATGGACCACAACCCCCATTCCCTGTCCTCCTGCAGCACTCAGGGGGAGGTGGGTAGAAGCGCTGGGAGTGAGGCTGAGTCAGTGAAGAGGGGTGTATGACAGGGAAGGTGATTCTAGGTTTGTTTTGAATTCTCACTATCCTACTCTGTTATTAACTGGCAATAAATTGAATTAATTTCCCTAAGTCGAGTCTGTTTCACCCATCACGGTAACTGGTGAGTGATCTCCCTGCCCTTACCTCGACCCATGATCTTTTCCTTCCTATCTTCTCCCCTACCCCATTGAGGAGGGAGAGAAAGAGTCTTGGTGGACACCTGGCAGACAGCCAGGGTTGACCTGCCGCAAAAATCAACCATCAAAATGTTTCTTTGCACTCAGATCATTCACAGACGGGTCTTGAACCAACTTCTGAGCTGTGTGACTGGCCAGCCTGACCCACTGGTCCCTCGTACCATCTCGCAAAACCACTCAGTTCTCTGGCTGCTCTACCAGGAAAGCCCTGACACGGTCACCAATGTACCTCCCACCAAAAACAGGCATCCACAAAGGAGACAGGCCTAGGTACTCTCCAGCTCTATAGCTGGAATATGATCTTCACCTATTCCTACAGAGCCGAACCCCAGCAAGGTGTGAGCCCAGGGCTGCTCCTCTGCCTGCAGAGCAGAGCAATGTGAAGGGCAGATCTGGGGAGTACTCAGGAGATGAGCGCAGCCCCTGCACCCCCGCCTCAGTGCTGGGTCACTCCCGTTCCTGAGACAAAGACCATACCCACCGCCACCCGCCCGCTGTCACCGCTGCACTGCGTGGGTGTCTCAAGACAGAAGCAGAGCCACCAGGCAAACAGCAGCCGCTCCGGTCCGTGGCCGCATTTCGGCCGTTGTGCACGCGTGGCCTCCACCGCAGCAGCCGCTCTCAGCTCTGCGCCAAGGGCAGCACGTCAGGGCCCCATGTCCCACTCCAGATCCTCAAAGCAGCAGCAAAACGCGCTGGCTCCAGGTGTGCGAGGGACAGGCAGCCAGCAGCAGTGTGGGGCTGGCTGTAGCTCTGCTGGCAGCAGTGAACACACCAGCTTGAGGAGGGATGGCTGGTTGCCAGGGTTCAGCAACACCCCAAGGAGCACTGCCCTCCACAAACAGCCCAGCAGCACACTCGAGCTCACCCCTCTGACCGACCCCCAGCAAAGACCAGCCTGGTCCAGCTGCCCAGTTAACCTCTTGCTGAATACACATGTCCTTACCCAGTCCATACTCCACGGACTCCGGGTGGTCGTCATCCCCCTCCTCACTGACCTTCTGCAGGTGCTGCAGGTAGGCGTCCGTATGGAAGCTTGCCATCTCCTCCATGGAGGCCACTTTTGGCTTGACTATCCTGGGCAGAGAGGAGGAAGGAAGCATGTTATGTCAAGAGCCTCCAGAGTTCAGCTGGAATGCCCAGCCTTAACCTCCTCAGACTAGCAGCCTTCTTTTGAAAAAGCAAACAGGACTGTCAGGGTGAGAGCCACTCAGCTTAGCTGGAGCAGGCCTTTCCCCCAGCGTGGCAATGTCTGCTGTGCCCGTCCCAACCAGGAACGACTGCAGGTGCTGCCTGCATCCACCTATCCAATTTGCTTCACGTTTCTTCTCCTTTTCTGCGCATCTCCCAGCTTGAGCAATCCCCAGAAGACCTTACAGTGCTTGCACACAGGGGAAATGATGGAGTGACAGCGTCCAGGCTCAGCCCAGTGCTGCAGCAAGAATCCAGCCCGCTGGGTCAGGAGCTGACCAGCACCTCTTACACACTCTTAACTCCCCTGCATGCAAAGCAGAGACCGTCTCTGTCCTCAGCAACTTGCACGTCGCTTTTCCCAGCCCTGCAATCAGCCTAAATAAATCTTGTGACGTGTCAAAGCCCTCTCCAAATCCCACACTCTGGGGGCACACACACAGGCACCCCAGTACAGCTCCCTTGCTACTGGAAGGCTGCAAGAAGCTGCCAGCTCCAGGGCAGCCCAGGCACCGGGTACTTCTCACCCACAGCAGGGGGAAGAGCCCTTTGGCTCTGCCTCTGTAATGGTACCTACAGCCACTTCCCAAGCATGCTCGACCAAATGACCAGAAAGAAAAAAAAACAGTTTAATAGTCCCCATAGGACTTTCTGGCCCTGCTGAACTGGAGCATCGGGTTTTTTTTAGATTTTATGAGATGCAACCCAAGAGAAGTTGAGCTAAGCCTTTTTTTCCCTTCATATTCCCCAGTGTCAAGAGCCTAATGGGTCAGGAGGGTTCTCACTCTTTCACTTCAGACCGCATCTTCTCTCCTGAACAGCACCAAGACCTCACAAAACGTCTCCCAAATCAGTCACGACACAGCAAAACAACATGGTCCCTCTCAGCATCAGCACTGGCCCGGGGATTTGGAGCGATATCAACAAGGACGGTTTCTACACCACGACCTCTGCTCAGAGCCACGAGAGCAGCAGGTGACAGCGTGCTCTACGGAGAAAGCACAGGGCAATTTGTGTCCCATCCAACCAGGAAAGGTAATCATAAATTACACCTGCCAGAATTACCGCAATCTTGGCCATTGAGCTAAACAAGCAGACTTTCCTCAGTTCCAGCAGGACAGGGAACTGCTGCAGAGAGTCCAGCGCAGCCACCAAGATGCTGAAGGGAGTGGAGCATCTCCCGTGTGAGGAAAGGCTGAGGGAGCTGGGGCTCTGGAGCTGGACAAGAGGACACTGAGGGGGGACTCATTCCTGGGGATCAATATGGAAAGGGGGAGTGTCAGGAGGATGGAGCCAGGCTCTTCTGGTGACAACCAGTGACAGGACAAGGGGCAATGGGTGCAAACTGGAACACAGGAGGTTCCGCTTAAACTTGAGAAGAAACTTGTTTGGGGTGAGGGTGGCAGAGCCTGGCCCAGGCTGCCCAGGGGGGTTGTGGAGTCTCCTTCTGTGCAGACATTCCAACCCGCCTGGACACCTTCCTGTGTAACCTCATCTGGGTGTTCCTGCTCCATGGGGGGATTGCACTGGATGAGCTTTCCAGGGCCCTTCCAACCCCTGACACTCTGGGATTCTGTGAGCTCTCAGAAATACACACGGTGTGTGCTCCTATAGTCACACTGCCAACAGGGACAGAAACCTGCAGTTACTCAGTATCTTCCAAACCTCAGCAAAGAAGAAGAGATTCTGTTCACAGAAAACAGGAGCACTTACTTCATCTGATCAAGTAAGGAATACGCTTCAATCAACGAATGTACCATACTGGCCTAAAAAACGGAGAAGAAGACTGTGAGAGCAGCTCTAGCGCAGGACAGGCGCTCGGCGAGCGGGGCGGGCGGACCTGCGGCTGAACGGGCAGCGGGTCCCGGGCAGGTCCCCCCACGGGGTTCGCGGGGTCACTCCCGGTGCGGCGGGGGGCCCAGCAGCGCACGGGACCCCGGGGCGGGGGGGTCACCGGGAAGTGCCGCCGGTGTGACGGGAGACACGGGCCACACACCCACCGCCCCTTCCCCGAGCTCCCCGCGCCCTCCCGCTGCCCCAAGGCGCCGGCAGCCGCCCTCAAGCCGCCGGACTCCCAGGCGTTCCCCCGGCCCCGCCGCTGCGCTCCCAACGCCCCGCGGTTCCGCACCACCGCCCCGCCACGGCGCTGACCCGCTTGGGCACTTTGCAGAGGGAGTCGCAGAGCGCCAGGTACTCCGGACTGTACACATAGACCGGCGGCGGCGCCGCCATCGGGCCCGCCACGCCGGAGCCCCGGCCCTGCCGCCGGACGGGCCGCGCTCCCCCCGCGGAAGTTCCGGCCCCGGGCCCGGCGGGAGGCGCCGCCGCCCCGAGCACGCCGGGAGCTGTAGTCCCGCTGCCGCAGCGCCCCGGACGGGCCGCGACTGGCGCTGCAGGCGTTTCATTGGGGACCCCACGCACGTCCGAGGGGCGGATTTTCTTTAAAAACGTAAGAACTGTCACTGAAACAGGCCCGAGGTTCGTGTGCACCCGCCTGCCCCCAGACAGGACAAGGGGGACGGTTTAAACTACAGCAGATTCAGGCTGGACTTGAGGGAGGAATTGTTTCCCCTGAGGGTGGTGAGAGCCTGTCCCAGGTTCCCAGAGAGGTGGTGGATGAACCATCCCTGGAGACATCCCAGGCCAGGCTGGACCGGGCTCTGAGCAACCTGAGCTGGTGAAGATGTCCCTGCTCATGGCAGGGGGGGCACTGGGGAGCTGGGAAGGGCCCTTCACCCCAAACTGTTCTGTGATTCTATAACCCCACTCCGCCCACCACTTTGTGTTCTGTGTGCCTGATCCCAATCAGTCCAATCATGTTATTGCGTGTGGGGTTTGACCTGCAGAACAGCAGAGCTGGGACACTCCTGATGTCCCCACCCTGTCCTGCGCACGGCTGTGGGTGTGGGGCAGAGCTCAGGGCTCAGCACATCCGTGACAGCACAGCTAATGCTGGGCCAAGCAGCCAGCTCAGAGCTGCTGCACAGGGCACATATGAACTGGGGAACCTGTGACTTTAGGATGAGAGGAAACAGCCTCAAGTTGCGCCAGGGGAGGCTGAGGTTGGATTTAGGAACAGTTTCTTCCCCAAAGGGCTGTGGGGCATTGGAACAGGCCACCCAGGGCAGTGCTGGAGTCACCATCCCTGGAGGGTTGAACAGACACAGAGACGAGGTTCTTAGGGACATGGTTTAGTGCTGGAGTTAAGATTACGGTTGGGCTCAATGATCTTAAGGGTCTCTTCCAACCCAAATCATTCTATGACTTGCCCATTAGCAATGCTGCCAGGGCAGAGGAGACAGCAGGGAGCGGCTGCCGGCGATATCCCCCAGCCAGACAGAAGCTCTGCACTCACAGCTTGGTGCTAACAGAGATCTGTTACCACCTTGGGATGCTCCTGCCTCCCCCAGCCTCCCCAGCTACACACACCAGACTCCTGAAAGGGGCATGATGGGCTGCACAGGACTGCTTTGATTTTGGGTGTGCTGGGAGAGAGCCTCAGGCAGCATCCCCTCTTCTTCTAACAAAGCTTTTCCATCAGCAGCAGGAGGAGCAAGAGCTCCAGCCTACACTAGTATAAACCCTGCAGATTTGGAATAAAAAGCAGCACGGAACAGGTTAAAAACCTCAAACCTGCTGGAGGCAGGGAGAGCGTGAGCTGGGCAGGAGCGCTGCAGGGCCGAGCACACACACCTGGCGAGGGGACTTTCTGTTTCCCTCAGACACAGGCCCCCCAGGGGCAATAGCCAAGGAGGAGCCACGCAGGCAGACACTTTAACACAAGCAGGTTTGAAAGCTCAGCCTTTCCCTGCCAGCCCTCGCTCCGCAGGCTGCGGGCAGGCCCAGCTCCGCTCAGCACACGTGCCTCCTGCGGGAGAGCCCCGCGCCCACCGCAGGCCAGGACTGGGAGGAGAGATGGCCACGCAGGCTGCCTGCAAACTAGCCTAATGTCCACCTTTAAAAGCTGTATGAAACAATCCTCCTGCAGTGCCTGCAACCTGAGGAGAGGAGCCGCAAGAGCTACTGCATGGAGCAGCCGTCGGCGGGCAGGAAGTCGTACACATAGATGGCCACCGACTTGGACAGGTAGGTCATGGTGCCGAAGCGGCCGCTCGGCGCGCTGTCGTACAGCAGGCAGCAGATGCCCGTGGCAGGATCCCTCTCCAGCATGTGGTCATCAGCGCCCAGGGCTTTCTGGGATTTGGACAGGGAAGGAGAAAGGCAGCATTAGGAATAAGGACAGCCCCCTCACCAGCTTCCACCCCAAACATCCTCTGCTGCACATCGATAGTGAGTGGCAGAAGGACACTACATCTTCACTGTGCCCCGTGAACACAATAGGTGCAACAGGCAGGACCCTCCAGGTGGGTGAACCCTGCGCAGCTGTGGGGAACGCAGCCAGCAGCCCTGGCCCCTACCTGCTCCTCATAGAAGAGGTCATTTGCTATTTGCAGGATCTTCTCCACAGCTATGATGTTGCCAATGGTGTGCACCTCCATGTCCACCAGCATGGTGAGCACTAAGATGGTCTCCACCAGCAGCTGCCTGTACTCTGGCTGGGACACACGGTTGAGAACCGACTCCACGTGCACAGCAAATTTCATTTCCCCTGGGGTCATCTGTGAGGAGGGAGAGAGAAATGCACTGTATCACCAGCACAAGTCCTGAGCTATGCTGGGCACTCACCCAGGACAACCCAGCACCCAACACCAACCCACCTGCCCTGTCTCCCCTTCACATAAGCCTCCTACCTCTCTGGTTGTTGAAGAGGGAAGAACAAAGCCCTCCACAGAGAGGCCATGGCACTGCAGAACAAGAAGGAGAGGCCATGGTTATGACCTGGAGAAGCACTGTGCTAAGACAGGTATATCCAGCCCACCAACTTGCTTCCACTTGAGCACTGGCACGTGCTGCCTGTGCTCCCCGGACTCTTTGTACAGCATTATTCCTTTCCCACCAGTTCGGCACCACCTGGAGCCCACCCGCAAACAGCACAGGGCTCTGCTCCCTGGCTTACCATGCTGAGGATAAGCTGTACCTGGAGCTGCATCAGCTGTGGTCCCAGCCTTGCCCCTGCCTGGCTGACATATAAAGCACCTGAGCAGACCTAGCCCCCTTATGCAAGGTTCGGCACAGCCTCAGGTAGGTCCTGCACGCCTACAGGGCAGGTCCAAGTCTTCCCCAGCTTTCCAGACATATCTACGTATCTACACAACATCGGGGACCAGCACTGGGTGCCCGCTGGCAAGGCTGGTGCCTGGGACCACAGGCTCACATGCATGGAGAGGAGCCAGCCAGATGTCCAGCTCACCTTCTGCAGAACCTTCCACACTTGCTGGTAGAAGCCCATAGGGACACGGTTGAGGGCCCCATCCAGTCGCCGTCTCCGCTGCCACTGGCCCTGGCGGCTGTCCTTACTGCCCTGGCCTTCCAGCATGCTTGAAAAGGAGCCCTTGCCCAGCAGCTCTGAGTGCCCACCAGACTGGGCAGACAAAACAAGGACCATAGAGACTGCTGTAAAATCAAATACCCCACAAGAACGTGGCCCACTGCTGCCCAAGAGTTTGTGCTCGCCCAGCCTGGTTCCCAGGGCAGAGCTGCCACCCCCTGCCCGTGGCAAAGCCCGCCCCGCAGCACCCCCGGAGCACAGCTCCTTTCTGCAGCCACAAACAGGACATATCCTGTGTGTGCAGCCAACAAATGCAGATTACCAGAGAGGACGTCAGGTCGGCCTCCGTGGACTGCAAACTGAGAGGCTGAAGGAGAAAGGGAGAGGCAAAAATCAGACTGTGCCAGAGCGGGGCAGCCAGAGCAGCAAGCAGCGGCAGCACGGACCAAGCTCAGGTCACAGGGCAGTTATTCCAGGGACTGCAATTAGCTGGAGATGGAGAGGTAGTTTCAAGAGGCGAGCTGTGGGAAGCCTCACATCAGCATCAGAGAGGAAGGACCACACCAGGGCATGGAGTGGCTGCAGGGCTCCCAAACGCCGGTGCTGTGGCAGCAGTGGTCTCACGCCGGCCAGCACACAGGAGCAGGACTGCTACTGCTCCGTTGGCTGCTGCCGCAGACAGGGATTTAGTCTCGGGCAGACTGGAGGACCAGCAGCAAGGTTGCTACCCACAGACAGCCCACCTCACCACATACATGGTCCCTCTGTGATGCCAGGTTTCACACTGTGGCGGGGTGGCCATAACCCTGCTGCATCAGCCTGGTCCCCGCAGACCCTGTCTGTCTGAGGACACCCTAGAGCTCAGGGCTCCTCCTGGGCACGTGCCAGGCACCAGAGTTGGTCCTTGTCCTTTGTAGCTGGGCAGGAGCCTCTTCCCCCAAGAGGAAATAGCTGGGGAGGCTACAGACAGGATCCACCAACTGCCCCGCAGGGCCACTGGTGGTCATGCCACCATGCTGTGCGTGTTTTTGAGGGTATCGTGGTATCTGTTCAGCCATAACAGCTATGGAGCACAGCTCCCGGCTGGCTGTAACGCCACTACACCCACCCCGACAGCCCAAACGTGGCAGGTCCCACTCACAAGGGAGCTCCCCGGCTGTGCTGCGCCCTGCAGCATCTCCAGCCACGCGGACCCCTTCTGGGGAGCCAGCCCCCTCCCCTGCCCCGAACAGAGCAACCCTGAGCATGCGGAGCGGGGAAGCCAGCTCAGTGCTGCAGCAGCTTGCTCAGCAGGTTTGTTTAGGAAAGCTTGTTAACTCATGCATGCTCGGAAGCTGTCCTGCTATGTGGCATGAGCGGTAAAAGCTGAGGCTACAGAAGGACCAGGATGGCTTCACCTTATTCCCAGTCAGAGACTGCCTACGTTTTTCCAGTTGCTGTGAAAGAAGAAGGAGATGAAGTTTCTGCTGCTGAAGGAGGCCCACCAGGACACCAGCCACACCTGGGACACTGCATGGTCCTGCCCACCCACGCACCTTCTCAAGCACCCCTGTGCTCCCTGACACTGCACCATCAGAGCAACCTCCACCCCACTAACAGATTTACCCCAGTTCTCCCCCCAGGGCAGGACTGGGGCCAAAAGGAGCTCCTGGAAGCAACTGTAAGCTCTCTGAAACCCAAGAGCTCCCTCCTGCCCTCCCATCAATCCTGCCTGTCCTGTAGCTGCTTGTCCCCCAGAAAAGCTGGCAGGAGCAGCCTGCACCACCTGCCCTCACCTGTTTGATCTCACTTTTCAGCCTGACGATGCCAGCACGCTCAGGCTTGGTGGCCCCAACAGCCCCCACCTCACAGATGGAGATAGCAGCGGTGACCGATGAGTCGACTGATCGCACTAGAGGGGAAGAGAGGTCTAGAGCGGGCACGGCTGTCCCTCATCGCTGCTAAGGCACTGGTCCCTCTGCACACCCTTGCTCTCTGTCCCAGCCAGCATCAGAGATCCATGAGCCCAGCACAGAACTGCTTCAATTCAGGCCCAACCAGGCCAAGGGCAAAACTAAGCAAAGCCCCAATAGCCATAGGACTTGTGTTTGATTCCTGGAGATCAGCTCAGCAGCACCCTGCTGAAGAGCACAGCTTCTGGATGGACCACTGCAGTGCAGAAGCCGCTGTGCTGAACGTGCAGGAGATCAGGGACGTCCCCTACAGGTGGGAACACCTGGATGTGGCCACGCTCTGCACCAGGACCCAGCTTTGCCCAGAGATGCTCTTGCACCCCTGCTGAGTGTCTTACCACTTTTTTCCACCCCGAACTCCTTCCCAGAGACGATGTGGTAGAGCAGGCTCTTCATGTCGGATGGGCTGAGATTCATCAGGTTCTCGGTGGCTTCTCCAGCTGGAGAGAACAGAGTTGTGATGTTGTGCCTCACTTTACAGCCCTCCTGGGACATTTCTACCCAGCACCCCATTCTGTTAGCAGGGGAAGCACTGGTACAGGATCTCGTCCTCCAAGGACATACGCCAACCCCAGGTGCTGCCTACAACAGGGACTCTTCCCCCTGCCAGCCCAACACACGCCTCAAGAGACCACAGTGAAACAACCCCCTTGTGCTGCCTGAGAACAGTCCTGGCTGCAGACCTCTTCATGCAGGGTCTCATCCTGGTGCTGAGCTGCCCTTTTTTAGCAGGGCTTCTCCTTGCTGGCTGATGGGGCCCCCAGCACCGCAGCACCCACCCCAGCCATGGTGCTGTGCCTGCCACACGTACCCGAGCAGTGCAGGGAGTGCGCCAGCTCTGTTGCCATCACCTGGATGATGAGCCCTATGCGGATGCGGAACATCTCAGCAAAGAGTACAGGCTCTGTGCGTATGTACATGGCCAAGTAAACCATGATCTCCTGGAGGGGAAGAGGCAGATCACCCCACTGCTCCTCGCCAGGCCAGACATCCAGCTGTGGGGTGATCTGCCGCCCTGGCCCCTCACCTGGGTGAGGATGGACACGCTGAGGTTCTTCTCGCTGGCTTCATCAATGAGGCGAACGAGCTCCTCGTAGGGCATCGGGCTGGGGAGGGAATGAATAGCAGAGCAGGTGAGGGACGGCAGAGTGAGCCCTGCGTCCCTCCTGGTCTGTACAGCCCAGAGAGGAGAGAGACAGGCTGGGGACAGCCACCCAGAGCTGCTCCTGCCCGCAGACTCTGGAGCAGCAGCCTCCCGTCCAGCCCAGCAACCACGGGGAGGGAGAGGTGCCACACGCACGCAGAGATTGTCTTCTCACGCGGCTCCGGGGGCAGACCCACCGTCAAGTGCTTCTGGTGAGACAGGAGGTCAGTGCAGGCCTGGGGGCAGAAAGGATTGTCCTAAGCGTCACCAACAGCTAAGGGTTGGGGATCCTCAGGACAAGGCAGAGGGAGACAGAGCTGATGCAGCCACAGTTTGCCTGCCCACTCTGCTGCCTCCTCCACGAAAGACTCAGCCTGCTACAGGCCAGCTGCATGGTTGTTACCTCATCCAGAGCTTCCACCTTCTTCTTGAGGATGCCAGAGATGTAGCGGATCAGAGCCCACTGGCGCGTGTTCCCCACGCGCACATACAGCTCAGTGAGGAGCTCCTTGACAGTGGGGCCAGGCTCGCTGTCGAGCCCGGTGTGCCAGTCGGGACCCCTGCAATAAAGGAGATGTGGGGTTACAGCCAGCAACGTGCCCTGCAGCAGCTCCCTGGCAGCCTCCAGGTTTGCAGGTGGGGACGCATGCACAGCTGCGCTGGCTTTCTCTGCTCAGTGAGCCAGCAGGAATTGGAGCTCAGTGTACTTGAGGATGTGGAGCATGTAGAGGATGTCTGCTTGCTCCTGCAGTGTGGGGCAAATGCGCAGCTGGTCCACCAGTGCCTTGCAGTCCACGTTGCCATCCTTGTCACGGGGCAGGTTCATCTCTGCATGGAGCATGTGGCTCTGGGGGAAGGGAGGCCCGTGCTCCTGGTTAGCACCATCAGCACTCCACACCAAGTGCAGTCTGGTTATGGAGGCAAGGTCCTTCACCCATGGATATTGCCCTTGCCAAACACCAAGCCTTCCCCATGCAGCCCCACAAGGACCCTCTGGCTCCAGCTGAAAGGACAGCATTACTCAGACAGACCCAGAGGGACAGGGCTCACCTTGCCATCCACATCCTGCTGGACAGGTGAACTCAGCAGCTTGACCGACTGCTGGGACGCCTGGAAGATCTTGCTGGGGACGTACATGCCAACATCTAAAAGAAAGGCAAGGTTGGTGCAGACACTTCTCAACCCCAACCACCACTGCTGTGCCCCAAACCACCTCCCATCTGACACTCTGCTCCCCCAGCAGCCTCTGCCCACCCAGTTAGGGGAATGCCACAGTGAGCTGCCATCACCCATCATGCAGCAGTTTCACTGAGGACTGCACAAGCACCAACTCCAAGATACTTCACGGCCAGGACTGACATGATGGACATACTGTGCCTTTGCCCAGGCAAAGACTGGGCTGCTTTGCAGCCCATGACACGCTTCCCTGGGGCCCCAGCATCACCCAGCTGGGAAAGCTCCCAAAGCGCCTCAGCCTCACCCCTGGGCTTGAGCGAAGGTGCTGAGGGCGCTGGCATTACCCACCCTGGATGTGAAGGTCCTTGGCCTTGGATGCCAGGGACATGAGGTCACGGGTGGTATGGACAGCAGCTCGGAAGCGGTTCAGCCCTCCCCGCTGGGCAGTGGGAGGGAGGTTCGACTGCGGAACCGTGCGCTGCAGCAGGTGGTCCAGGTACTGAGCAACCTCATCGTATGTGTCCGCTGGAAGGGGAGGCAGAAGGGGGGGATCAGCTGCTTTATGGCAGGGCACCCCCAGGCCCTGGAGAGCTCCTCAGCTGTGCCTTGACACGGGCAAAGCTTTGCTGGCTGCACAAAGCAACAACATGGGGCTAGTGCTGGCAGCAAGGGGGACAGTGCCAGAAGCCAGGCTTACAAAGCACAGCAGCCGTGGCACGCCTGTTTCTGCACTGCTCCGCTGCCTGCAACACTGCCCGCCAGCTGGGGCTCCCTCCAAGTCCCACCTGGATGAAGGAAATGATGGGGTGTGTGTCTTGTCCATGCCTGCACAAGGACAAGGTCTGCTCAAACCCCATGGTGAAACCCTTGCGCTCTGTCCCTCTGGGCAAGAGGAGGCACAGCCAGGGGCAGCCTGTTGCAGGAGAGACCACTTAGGAGCACCCCAGCACACCAAGGGCCCCATCCAAGCAGGACTCCAGCACTGGAGTGAGGCAGAGCGGGTGTTGCAACGGTTATTTCTAATTAGAAATTACCACTTTTTCTAATTAGGAGTTAGAGGAGTTAGTTTCTGCCTTGCTCTTTGCCCAGCCTCCAGTGCCTCCCACTGCTCCCAATGTCACATGGAGCGCCCCAGAGCCACCAATGCCTGACTATGACATGGGGGAGGCTGCTCAGAGACCACATCTCCGCTCAGCTGGGAGATTAACACCCTGCCCACTGGGGAGGGAGATGCCCTGGGGTAAGTTGTCTCACGGCAAGGCAAGGCACTACTTGGCAGAGCTGTCAATGCACTTGCAGCTAGTGGGGCAAGGCAGAGCCTCGCTGCTCTGCAGCTGCCAGCCAAGCTCCACGGTGCATCTGCCCCAGGAGCTGAGCTGCAGGTGGCATCCGAGGCCAACAGCACAGCATCCCCTGTCCACACCTGGTGTGGACACCTTGTGCCAGCGCCTGAAGGCTCGGCTGGAGGAGTCCCCCAGACATCAGGCTTGAGAACATCATCCTGCCTGGCTGCAGCATCTGACCACAGGAAAAACTTAAAATCGAGCATCTTCTAGCTGCTGCAGAGGCCAGGCAGGCCCTGTCGCCCGTTGGAGAAGCTCGGGTGCAGCCTGCAAGGAAACCACAGGCAAAGCAAGAGCGGGGCAAGAGAAATAAGTATTCAGAGTTGCAGCTGTGCAAACACTGGCTACAGGAGCAGCAGAGGCAGAGCAGACTGACGGGAAGGCTGGGAAGATGACCAGCACTAGGTCACGCAGGAGGACAAACACAGACCTGCCTGCAAGGGGAGCACAACAGGCACCCCACCGTGGTCTCAGGACAAGGTGGGTCCATCATGCTGTGGTGGGCCAAGGCCCTCTCAGGCACCCTATCCACAGCAGCAGGGCTGCAATTTGGCACCCAGTGGGTTAGCTCTGCCCAGGGAGGGGCAAAGGCTTTGGAAAAACAACACTCAGAGATTGCTCGGGGACGTCGTGTCTCTTCCCCATCATCTCAGGCACTGAGACATCACTTTCTGCACCATCACTTGTGCAGCAAAGATGCTCGGCTAAATCTCCTGAGTGGAGACATTGCTGAGCCTTCATCTCGTCCCCATGCAACAGCCTACGGAAGTTGCAACGGCTTGCTCCAGAGTACTGTCCATGCTGTGTCCACCAGCCTCAGCCCTGGCTGGCTGGGAAACCCCTCCAGCAAGGGGGTACAGCAGCTGCATCAATTCACACAGTCCCACACCACTGGTGTCACCATGAGTGCCACCCTGATAAGATTAATTGATGCAGAGTCAGATGGGAACCAAAACACTGTGAAAGCCCAAGTATATAAAGAACACAGTAGTAGCTGCTGGCAGGGAGGTTTGGTTTTACAGGTTTATGGGTGGCATTTGCCACGCCACAGCAGCGACCGGCCTGTTCCCCCTTACCATCCTCTGCTATCTGCAAGCCATGCAGCCACTCCTCGGCGTCTAGCTCCTCAAAGCTGCCAATGCTGAGCTCGTAACTCTTGGCAAAGACCTTACCCTCTGGCCCAGGGTCCATAAAGCTGAGGTGCGTTCGGCACGACGTTGTCAGGAACTCCGACAACTTACCCGTCTGGATCCTGGGCGAGAGGAGGGGAGGTCACACAGAAAGAAGGGGGAGGCAATACCCTTGGCTTTGTCTCCTTGGACCTGGGGCAGGCCCTTTGGCACGGGGAGACACACTCGCCCAGGAACAAGCCCCAGGGCCTGCTTCAGCTGCCTGCAAGTCCTCCAGCCACAGGTTGGCACAGAAGGGCTGCCCAAAAGCAATTAGAGAGATCCTGCAGCCATGGGTTTAATGGAAGGAAGACATATGTCCTCTCTTGCATCTCCTCTGTTGGGATAGCAGCCCCGGGGTGCACTGACAGCCTAGCACAGCCCAATGTATCATCCACAGCTTGTCCTCCAGCACCTGATGCTCAGGCTCAGCAGGTACCCTCACAACCAGGCTCTTGGGGGCCACCAGCCCGCTCCCCTCCTGCACCCCAGGAAGCTGCGCTCACCTTGCGCCACCGAAGTACCCGTCCTGCAGCTTCCGCAGCGTTGCCAGCACTGTGGGGTGCACGTTGCTGCCGGTTTCATCTGTTGGGGACAAAGACACAGGCAATCAGGCTCTCCTGCTCAAAGAGGGTAACACAGCACACAAAGCACAAGGCATCGGCCAGACTCTTGCTTTGGGGTGTATGGCCAGGCCGTGGCACCAAAAGCACCACCCAGAAAGGGAAATTCAGGACTGTCCAGGCTGGATTCCAGGAACACCAGGACAAGGTGCACTCCAGGCTCCTGGGATTTCACCTTGGGCTGACGCTGACAGTACCAGACAGCAGCACCCAACCAGCCCCTGCCCTGTCCCTGGCTCTCACACGAGGCAGTGGAGGGGGCGATGCCACTGGGGGCAGGAGGCCCCACAGCGAAGATGCTCAAGACACCAAAGGCACTTCAAGCACACGAGGAGAGTCAAAAATGCCAGAAAGCAGAACAGAGTCCCTTCCCTGCCCCAGGCTCATAGGAAAGCTGTGAGTTGCTCCAGAGAAGCCAGTTTTGCTCTGCGCCATTGCAAAGCTCTTTGCTCCTTCTGGGTTGCTGTTTTGCCCTCCCTGTTGTGTAGGAAAGCCTTTAGAAGGCAGTCTTAGTGAAGAATCAAGATGCAGGAAGAGCTCCAAGAACACTTTAACAGGGGAATTACTTTTTTTTGGTCTTGCTCCCAAAAGGCCTCCCAACAAGCCCAGCTGCCCGGAGACCAAATACCCCTGTGCCAGCAGACCTCCCCTGAGCTGCAGGCACTTGTGCTTGGCAGGCCCGCTCGCTGCCAGGACAGCTGCCAGCTCAGTGTGGCTCTTTTGAGCCGTGAGCTCTTTACAGGAAGCTACTGACTGTTCCAGCCCACCGTGTCCCCATTACTGAGACATCTGCCCACCCTCTTCCTCCCGCAGAGCCCGATTCTCAGGCCTGTTCTAGCCAAACGCCCTGCAAAGGCTAGAGCATCCATACCAAGCATGGTGTGGGAGATGGGGAAGGTGATGGTTGGCTGCCCCGTCATCCTCCAGCGGCTGCAGAGGTAGGAGAGGTCTGTCCTCAGCATCTCCACAATCATCTTGTTGTCCAGAGCCAGGTAGAACTGCTGCTGGTCTATGAACTGCAAGGACAGCAGGCGACATAAGCAGCCCTTACACCAGCCACTAAGTCACTTTGGTGCCATCCCTGTCTTCCTGCAGGTGCCCAGCCAGGCCAGCCGCAGTGTGCCCAGGAGAGATGCTCCTTTGCACCGGTAGCTCATCCCACCTTACCTGGTAGGTGCCAGTATGGTCTAGAAAGGGAGCTTCAAACCCCAGAGCAGCTACTGGACACCAACAGCTACAGAGGTAACAGCACAGCTCAGCAGCGGCAGTGGCACTCAGGCCCTACACAGCCGGCCCGTGCTGTGCCTATCCCAAGCAAATCACGCTTCCCGCAGTGCCAGGCTCACAGCCCTGCTTGTCCCCACACCGTGCTGCACACAAGGGACAGACGGATCCCTGTCCGACCATCAACCTCCTCCTGGTGCCCTTGTGAGAGTGAGCAGAGATTTTCACCCAACACTGATCATCAGAAGCTGACACCATCTCCTCCCAGCACACACACAGCCAGGACCAACTTCGCTGTTTCACATCATGGAGCTGAGGCTGCTCCATCCTCTCAGGCTGTTCAGAGAACAACTCAAGCACTCAGCGAGTGGAGAAACCTCCAGCCCAATTCCCGATCACCTGACGGCTTGGAATGAGCCTGTGCAATGCCACCCACCTGTGGGGTAAAGGTAAAGATGTTCTTCCTGATGTTGTAGAGCTTGGAGGTCCCAAGGACACCCATGTTCCGGTAGGGCCGTCCCGTCAGGCTCATCTGCTTGTTGCGGCCTAGGAGGGCAGGAGGAGGAGGTTTCAGTGCAAGCCTCCCCACAAAAGGGGGTGCAGCAGCAGAGACAGGCCCTTGTGCTACCAGCCAGCAGGAGAAGGCTGGTTTGTGGTTGGGGTACCCCAGGACCCTGTGTTGAGCTGGCACAGCTCTAAGGGACAGTGCTATTCTGCTCCCCATCCATGCCCAGGGGGCTAGAGACAGTCAGGCCCTCCCCAGGGACTCTTGCTGAAACGGGGACATACAGCCCACCCCAACCTCCACAACACGCCACACCTCCCTCTTTGGGGATGTCAGAAGCTGTGGCAGGTTTTCCCCTGCAGAGGACTGGCCCCTCAAAGATGACAGCTCTATCAGAGTTGCCGTTGCTCCTGGATTACTCCCAGAACCCAGGATGGTGCAGAAGCAGCATCCCCCCTTGGTCATGTCAGGCCTGGCAGCTGCCAGGCTGCTCCCCTGCCCCCTTTGCCCATGTCACACTTGGCCTTTTGGTGGCTTAAATTAGCGTGTGTATGCAGCTTGCTGGGGATCAGGTTTCTCCTGTGGCCCAGGCTGTGTCTCCAGCTCCTGCACAACAAGCCCCATGTCCAAGGGGCCACAGCATCAGAGAATGAGTGTGCAGAGCTCTGGAGCACAGCCTCCCCTCACACTCAGCCCTGCCAACCCTCCAACAACAGCCGTCCAGCCTGAGCTACAGGCTCTCTCAGCCAGGGCCTGCCAGGAGACCCTCCTCTGGGCTCTGGCTTGCCTCCTCCATTGAGATCTGGGTACAGGAACAAAAGCTGGCTCCTGCCCACACTGGGTCCATCCATATGGATCAGAGCCTGTGCCTGTCCCTGGGGTGACTGTGAAACTGCGATGCCAAAGCTTTATCCCCTTCAGAGTCACCCTGAACAGCACTGCCAGCCACACAGCTCCCTGTGGGCAGGAGCAGCTTTACCAGGCCCAGGAATGTGTGGCAGAGCTCTTGTCAGCCAGACAGAGAGCAGCAGGGCAGGACATGAGCATCTACGAGCAAAAGTGCCAGGAGATGGGACAGACCCTTCTGCAGCCTCTTTGCTGCAAGAGCGAGGAGCCCAACTCACCCAGCCGGGCGTAGATGTGGCTAAGGATGCGAGCAGGCTGCACTCTGATGGGGTAGACATCTGCCACAGTCTCCACGTCGATGCCCTCCTTCCTCAGGACAGCCTTGATCCCCTCTGTCTCTGCCAGGATGCACACTGCAGAGAGATGACAGGCTCAGTGTGGCATGGGCACAAAGGTGCAACAGCACTGCCCCTGGCCTTTGAGGACACATTCAAGGTGCCACATCACGTAGAGGCAGTTGAGGTCCTTTGGGAATCAGTTCCCACTCCAGAGGTCTACCTTGCTCCTAAGACTCTCTACACCCAAGCCTTCCCTGCTGAGCGGCAGGAGGACAGGACAGTTCTCAACCTCTCTGCAGAGGGGCTTGTAGCAGGAGACATTTCCCTGAGGCAACACAGGGTGGAGTGGAAGGACTTGCACCCCATCTTATACCCACCTTGCCAGGGCTGAGATCTGGCTGCACCGGCAGCCACCCAGCCAGCAGAGCCACCCAGAGCCACCCCTGTGAATCCTGCACAGGCAGAGTCCCGGGCCTGCCAGGCACAGGATTTGGGACCCGTCCCTTTCCCTCACCTTGGACCACCACATCGGGCTTGGGGACAGTCGCAAACCGGCGGTTGAGGGGATCTATTTCACCGGGAGCTAGAAACCCCTGAGGAAAAAGAGGCATGAGGAGACAAACATTTCATGGGCAGGGTAGAACGGGTGATGCCTATGGACAACCCCCCTTTAAGAGGTCTTAGGAGATGGAGGTGACACCTTCCATATAGTAGGTGGCTCAGAGTGGCAGCATTTGCCCTTTCAAAGCTCAGTGCCTGGACCCACAGCCCTCTCCACCAGCAGGGCTGAGCTTACCTCAGCCATCAGGCAGCCCAGGATGTAGAGGGACTGTCCCCACATGAGCGGCAGCTTGCCCATGGGTATCCTGTCCACAGTGTGGGGGTTCCTGTACTCCTCATCCACCTGGAAGACAAGTCAGGAGGTCAGGGAGGGATCCACAGACACCAGATGCTGAGGGAAGCATCATCATTACATATTGAAGTCCAGCAGCTCAAGGCTTAAAACAAGAGCCTCCAAAAGCATTTGCTACAGAGGGTCCAAAACATCCTTGGCTACATTCTTCCCCTCTTCTCGTGATTGCACCCAGGCACCTGTGTCAGACAACAAAGCAGCTGCACAGACTGTGTCTGGGTTCCCAACATGGGCCACCCATGGAGCAGCGGGGTGATGCTCTCGATGCTGGCAGGGAGAGCACCTCTCCTGTACCTCCTGAGCATCAGGAGGCCGCTGCACTCAGCCCAGGCCCACGTAAACACGCTCACCACTGAACGGGAGCTCAGCGCAGCCCCCTCAGCCCAAGTCCATGTGTCCTGAGCTCTCAGAGGACTCTGACTCCAGGCCAGCAGATTGGCAGCAAAGCACTCTTGTGTAAGGGGGCAAGAAATGCTTTGGGGAAAAAAGGCAGTTTATTTTTTTATTATCCAATGTGATTTTATAACAGCTCCAAGACACAGTGTTTTTACATGAGTTTTCCATGCCCTATACGTGCTGCTTTACTACCAATTTGGGTTAATAAGCAGTTAAAACCTAACTATCTGGTAACGACACATTCCCGCTCCCATTGTAGCTCAGTACGGCTCACCTTGTCGGGCGGGACACTGTACAGCTCTGGCATCAGGCGCATCCCATTCTTCCCCTTGATGAGAATCCCCTCAAGGGCTTCCCGGTACTCCTCCACCTGAGGAGAGAGGAGACGGGATCTGCCCCGGGTCATGGCTCCCTGCACCCTTTCCCCACACCCCCCCCTTGCCAGGGACTTCTTTCCATCAGCCCGGCAGGTCCTGCCTCCCTTGCCTGCTCCATGTTTCCACTGAAAACTCCATCGATGATCAGGTACGCCCAGAAGAGAGGCCACTCGCACTCGATGTTCTCGAACAGCTTCAGCTCTGCAGGTTCGTAGTAGAGGCGACTAGGGTCCTGCAGGGAGGGCATGACAGCAAGGTGGTGGGTGGCAGGATCCTCTCGGACAGACAAGTCTCCTGCTCCCCTGAGACCCCAGCCCCAAACGCCCTCCCAGTCCTCCTCTGCGTCTGATGGCTGAGACAGAGCCAAAAAGCAGCTTTACCTCCAGGCTGTGTCCCCTTCTGAGGCCCCTGCACTGACACCAGAGGGACTCACCCTTCCTGGGCAAAGGCAGCCCCAGGATAGCACCCCAGAGCCTTGTACAATATCACAACATCCCCCTCACTGCACTGGCGACACCTGCACTGCCTTCGCCTCACCTGCTCTGCCCCAGCTCCTCAGCACCTGCCTCCTCCAGCATCACCAGGCTGGCCCAGGTGTGGGGATTGAGCTGGTGACACAGGGACAGAGAGCAGCATCCCACCTGACACAGGGAGGTGCTCAAGACCAAATCCTCCCACCCCAGATGTGCAGGGCGCAGGGATCTGCGCTCCACCGCCCTGCCAACTGCTTTAACTGTTTGCTACAGAGAAGGAAGAGAGCTGGCCTTAGCAGAGTGCCAAGCAGAGGTGACAGCAAGGACAGAGGGAGCAGATGTTTTCTATAGTGCCTGCACACCAGCCACAAGCTCTCAGATTCCCACTAGACTGCAGCCAGCTGCAGTGCTTCCGCAGGCAGCGCTGCCCTTCCCGTGCTTCCCTGCTCCCCAGAAATAACCCACAGCTCTGCATGCTGGCAAAGCTCGTGGGCGCTGGGAAAGCTGGAGATGCTGCTGCTCTTCTCTGGCTCTAGAGAGATGCAGCCACACACGCTGCCTATTATGGTCAGGTCTGAAGAGGAACAGCAGAGGAGAAGCATTTAGAGGCACTAAACTGATGGGCTCAAAAGTCAGTGACAATTTAAGAGCCTCCAAGTACAATTTCCTGGTTCTGCATTATCAAATGCGACTGTTATTTATAAAATTTTCCTGTTTTCCCTCCCCAAAGCAGCAGAGGAAAGCCTCTGCTCACTCCACTGAGAGCCAAGTGTGGCAGTACACGAGCCGCCTGCTGTGCTGGGAGAAGCAGAGGCTGCTTTGTGTCCTCCAGTGATGTGGCAGAGCCATGGTTGTCACAGACAAGCACTGTACGGTCACCTCCTCTGGCCCTGGGAGAGCCAGGGAGGGCTCACCTTGGCAGGGCTCCCACACAGGGCAGCGGCTCCATCTCCCCCAGCCCAGGAGATACACAACGCTACCAGGTCCCAAGATGCAGGCAGAGCCAAGCTCTGCCCATCTGCTCTGGGCATGGGTGGGATGTGCCACCTCTGCAGAGGCTCTGGCTCTTTGGGAAGCCTTGCCAAGACACAGAACACTGCCCATGGCTACTCAGGGCTCTCATCTTCCCACAGCCTTTGTGCTGCTGCTGGGGGGGCTGCAAGCACAACCCAGGGCAGCTGCTGCTTGGCACTCAAGGTCTGTCAGGGCTGGGGACTCCTACCTCTTTGGGGGTCCTGTATCCATCCCGGAGGAAGCGGCAGCAGCCATAGCGCCCCTGGAAGAGGAGGAAAGAGGTGCTGAGCAGGAAGCGCAGCATGAGATGCCTTATAACTTCAGTGCAGATGCATGGGGGGTCTCCTCCAGCCAAATACCCCCTCACTTGGTCACCTAGTGCTCTGGCAATACAATCACAGCCTAGGGCCACAGCACGCTGGACTGGTTCTCTGCACAGCCCTGCCACAAGTCACAGACTGGGAGAGGACATAGCCAGCACCCTCTCCCTGAGCACGTTTTTCGAGAAAAAAGGGCTACAACAGGGCAGCTGGCTCCCAGGAAGGGCGAGACAAGGGCAAAGCCACTCACCTGCAGCTTCGTGATGATCTCTTGCTTCGTGATTTCCACCAGCTCACTGTCCTCCACAGCAAACGCTGGGTAGGAGATGACAGAGAGCACGCTAGCATCCACCTCCTTGGACGAGGAGGCCCTGGGCAGCATCGAGTGGAGGATGGACTGGGTGCAGGGGAATGAGGAGGGGTTTAGGTTGCTGGGCATCAGTCAAACCACAACCCCAGCAGATGATGGTTAATCCTGCAGTGGCATAAAGCCCATGCGGGTCTCACCTGGCAGTGCTGCACCTCGTCTGACAGCACCCGTATCACCGACTGCGGGCCTCCCTTTGCTCCAAAGAGATCCAGCTCATCCAGTGCCTCCAGGGCAGCCTGCAAGCAGGGCGAGACCCAAAGCAGCGACTCCTCTACCATGCTGCTTGTCTGTAAGAGCTCCCACCTCATGCCAGCCCCTCTCTGTAATGCACTGACCAAATGTAAGCAAATTTAAATCCCGCTGTGGCTGCAGAGCACCACTGGTCAGAGTGTGACCACATCTCCAAAGCCACAGGCAGCCAGACATCAACAGGACCCTGGATATTTCTGCCATGCACACCAACTAATTTCTCACTCCCAATTTAGGCAAAACCGAGGCAAGAGGGTCAAAGTTTTATCCCAGCACGCAAGGAGAAAGGTCTTCCTTCCCAGGAGTGCAACACTGCATGGGGCACTGAGCCTCAATAGTTCAAGATGCCCGGCCTTCCCTGTAAAAAAAGCAGTGAAGGGCCACTGCTGCTCTCCAGCACCCACTCAGCACCTCTCCCCAGCTCACCTTGGCCATGCCGACGGAGCTCGCATTCAGTTCGGTAATGCCCTGGTTTGTCTTGTCCCCGCGCTCCCATATCCCGAAGTCCTGTGCAGGGGCAGTGGCACGTTGGAGCAGGCAGTGGTCACAGCACAGCCAGCAAGCCTTTGAATCCCACCCATCAGTGGTGCTCCCAGCAGGACCCACGGGACTCTGCCCACCGAGGCTCAGGAGGGACCCACAGCTGCCCCCAGACACCAGCCCACCACCTGCACCCCTGGGACACACTCCCCTTCCCCAGCACAGGCTACCCACCGCAGTTTTGTAGGCTGCTTCAATGTAGAACACGAGGTTTTGGATAAAGTTGACTTCATCCAGGCTGTGAATTATGTGGAGGCCTGAAGCAGGGGGAAGAATTCACATTAGTTGCTCCAAGCCCACAAGCACCCATCTCTAGGAAGGGGCTGCAGTAACTCAGGTTGGATCGCTCCTCTTCACTGCAGACCTGCTCCATTGGAGCCATGTCCTGGCTGGCTTCTGTCCCCACCCCCCTATGGCAGCTCTGGGGTTTCGGGCAAACAGGGGCTCTTAGAGAAATGCACACTGAGGGGCCCAAATAGACCATGGGTGCTGTGAGTGTAAGAAAACAGTGAAGTCAGGGAGGCCACCGCAGTAGTTTGGCACCCAGGAAGCTGTACTCAAACCGAGAACACGGAGGGCCCTGGAGATCAGCAGGCTCCCAGCTGAAATGGCATCCCCAACAGTGTCACCTGAGGCTGTCATTTGTGCCAGCATGAGCAGGTAGAGGGAGGTGGCATCCATCTGGAGGTGGCCCCACTCATGGTCCCCCACCACGGTGGCACAGGTGTGGGTGTTGTACTTGGCATGCAGGCAGTCCTTGGTGCTCTGACTGTACTTGAACGCCTCCACCTTGTCCACCTTAAGAAGGGCAAAGAGATGCAGGGGTTCAAATGCTGTCTCCAGAAATGTCTGGTAGCCGCAGAGCCAAGGGCTGCCCCGTGTCATCAGCCCAGCACATGGAGCAGGGCAGAAATCCTACAGCCTCTGGGCTGAGCCCCTTCACGCACCAAGGCAGTGAGTGCAGCCTCGGAGGGCCCACAGCCACAGTGGCACTATGTGGTGAGAAAAGGGTCACCCCAAGTGCTCTCAGGGAAAAGAGCTGTGGAGTCTCAGCATCAGCCAGAGAGCAGCTGGCAAAGGCTCCACTGGCCACCAGCCCACAGTACCGGGACTTCCATTCCACCACGGACAGATGCCAAGTCAGAGCATATTTCAAGACTTGCTAGAAGGAGGCCTTCCCTCCACTGGTCAGGGGAGAGACAGCACAGCTGGGACTGACAGTCTGTGTAGCGGAGCTGGGCTGCAAGGAGACCACTCAACCCTCAGGGGCGCTCCCCAGCCCCTACCTGTCTCATCATGCACTGGAGCAGTCCCCGCATCAGCTTCACCACGCTCTGCAGGAACAAGGAAAACAGCCTCATGAATCCCCACGCAGCCAGGAGAAGCCCTGACTCAGGATCAGCTGGCCGCTGACCTTTGCAGGGCTCCGGCGTCTGTAACCGGAGACCTTGCTCACATTTCCATGGCCCCCGCTCCCCAGGCGACAGCAGAGCAAAGCAAGATCTCTCGGCCTGCCAGCGAGGCCGAGCTGCTGTGCTGTGCAGGGGAGCGAGGGCATGGCTGCAGGGGACAGCTCCCCAGCCCCTGCGAGAAGGGCTGTGTCCCAGGTCACCCCCGGGCCAGAGAGCTGGACCCTTGCGCTGGGCTCCAGCTGCAGCTCTCTGGCTCTGCCGTGTCTCCCTCTTGCCACCTCCAGCCCGGGGACAGCCCCGTCCCTGTCCTCAGTGCACAGCTGCCCTTTCGGCCCCAGAGCCGCGCCGTGCCACAAGCAAACCAGCCGGGAGGCGGCGGCGGCTCCCTAGTACCACCGGCCAGGCTGGGACGGCCAGCCCGTGCCCCCTGTCCCGCCCGCTCCCTCCTACCTGCTCCAGCTCGTAGGCCTTGGCCTTGTCCTCGTCCCGGTCCGCGTTCTTGCGGTAGGCCAGGCCCAGCCCCCACACGGCCAGGATGCTGTACACGTTGTCCCGGACCCACGCATCGCGGTGGTCGGCACTGGCGGGGAGCAGGCCCGTCACCGCGTCCTGCACAGGGACAACCGAGGGGCCGCGGCCCCTTTCCCAGTTAACCCCGCCTGACCCGGCCTGGCGGTTCCCCAGCCCGGCGGCCAGCGGGCACTCAGGGGCCCGAGGCGAGGCGGGTTCCAGCCCACCCGCACCTGGTGCCGGAGGATCGTCTGCTGCACCAGCCGCGCGTACCCGTCCAGCCGCACGCCTGAGTTGCTGCGGCTACGCATGGCGGCGGCGGGACTGGCACCGAGCGGCGCGGCAGGACCGCGGCCGGCACCGAGCGGCCCGACCGGCACGGAGGGGGCGGGGCAAGCACTAAGAAGGGGGCGCCGCTGCTGAGGGGCGAGGCCGGCGCTGAGAGGGCGGGGCCGGCGCCGAGGGGGCGGCCCCGGCGCTGAGGGGGCGGGGCCGGCGCCGAGGAGGCGGGGCCGGCGCCGAGGGGGCGGGGCCGGCGCTGAAGGGGCGGGGCCGGCACCGGCAACGAGGTCGGGGCTGCCCCGCCGCGCCTCCCCCGCCCCGCGGCACCGCTCGCTCGCCGGCACCCGCTGAACCGCCCTGGGCACCGCGGCACCTCCGGAGAGGCGTCCCGCCCGCGCTGCCCTGCGCTCCCAGCCGCCCGCGGCGCTCCCGGCCGGCGGGGCGGACACTTCCAAGCGGGCAGGACCCGCCGCCGCGGCGGCCCCGGCGGGGGAGGAGTGACGGGCGGCGAGCGGCGCCCCCTGCCGGTTGGAGTCTGCGCAGCGCTGCGGGCGGACAGAATCACGGAATCCCAGAATGTCAGGGGCTGGAAGGGACCTGGAAAGCTCATCCAGTGCAATCCCCCCATGGAGCAGGAACACCCAGATGAGGTTACACAGGAAGGTGTCCAGGCGGGTTGGAATGTCTGCACAGAAGGAGACTCCACAACCTCCCTGGGCAGCCTGGGCCAGGCTCTGCCACCCTCACTTTGAAGAAGTTTCTCCTCAAATTTAAATGGAACCTCCTGTGGACAGACGGACACACATAGTGGTGTGGGGTTGTACAGACGCACATGTGTGCCACTGTGTGTGTATGGGTGGACACACGGACACGTGTGCCGCTGTGGGTGCAGGGACAGACACATGCACATAGAGACATGGACGTGCACAGGTGAGGACATACAGACACAGAGACATGGACGTGCACACACATGCACATGTACAGATATGTGCACACCAGCCTGCACGTGTGTGCACAGGCAAACCTGCTTGTGCACACCCATGTGTACACGCCCTGCACACGCAGAACCTTGCACTCCCATGTGTGCACAGTGCACATGCACATAGAGGCACACACACATATACACATGCAGAGACAGGAAAACACACTGATGGACACGTGTACACACCCACATACACACACATCTATACATGCATAGACACACGTTCACACAAGCATATACTTCCTGTGCACACAGAGTCACATGCACACACAAATACACACACACAGGCACAGGGATGTATATACACCTACATGCATGCGTACACACAAACACTCACACATACACAGAGAAGCACTGGCAGTGTACGGATGCCATGGGCTCCTGGGGACCCTGTGTCCCTTCTGCCCGCAGCCACCCCAGCATCCCTCACCCTAAGGACCCATTTAGGCAGGTGGGGGTTGAGTGGGTGCTATGGCAGACTCAGCACCCATCAAACATGAGACAGGAGCCCACAGGTCCCACATGCCACCCTCTGCCACCCCAATGCTCATGTGCCCCCAACACATGTAACCTGTATTGGCTCAGGCAGGCAGGAAGCTGCTGGTTGCAGGCAGGGGAACAGGTGCTTTATTGCCTGTAAAACATCCAGAGTGGCTGAGCCACCCACGGCGTTGCCCCAGGGGGCTTGGGGCTGCAGCCCTTCCCCAGCCCAGCCCCACAGGGCACATGGCTGCAGAGCGGTCCTGTCCTGGTGGTGAGGGTATGGCACACTCTGCTCTCCAGTGGTCCCAGTGCAGGGTGGGCTTTCCTGGAGCTGCTGGTGGCTGTCAGCACTCGAACGGTGGTGGGGCACAGCGCTCGGCCCTGCAGGGCAGAGCAGCCATGAGCATTGTGCCAAGGTCCCTGGAGGGGTCACCCCTGGGCTGGGTGCACCTGGGGTGGGGGGCAAAGCTGGGCTCTGCTAGGGCTCAGCCACGAGGGTGCCCAGGCTGGGGGCACTGGGGCTGGGGGACACTGGAGGTCCCTGGGCTGAGGGCAGCAGTGAGTGGCATAGAGGCGGGGGGTCCCAGAGTGGAGAACTCCCAAAGCTGAATGGGCTGGTGGTGGTGCGGCACTTGTGGGGCCCCATGGCTGGGGACGTTGAGGTACATGGGTAGATCCAGGGCTGGAGACACTGTGGGGATGGAGATGCGTGTGGGGTCCCAGGGGTGCAGGTTAGGCTGGGCAGGGGGTGATGCGGGGAACGGGCAGGGGTCACTGCTCACCTGCAGGCCCTGGTGATGCACTCGAGGCCATGCCGGCAGTGGGCACCCAGGGGTCTGCTGCCCACCATCCTCCAGAACGGCGTCATGCGGGGCAGCCGGGAGGCTGTGTGTCCCCCAGCTCCCTGAGGATCCTGCAGCACCCAGAGGGGTGGATGGGTCAGAGAAAGGGGTGCTGAGCCCCCCGGGTCCTGGGAGCCACCCCTCATGCTCAGACCCACCTGGAAGGAGCCAGGGAGAAGCAAGAGGAGGGAGAGGAGAAGTGCCAGGCTGGTGACTGTGTCCAGGGGGGCAGAGGTGACCCCTCTGGCCCTGCCACCTTGGCTGGTACCCAGCACAACAGGGGCTGAGGCTGCCATGGTGCCGCCGACTCTGGCTGTCGGGTGTCTCTGCTGGGCACTGCTCTTCCCTGGTCACCATCCTGCACAAATATTTGAGTGGCCCCGGATGGAAGGACAGCCCCTTGTCACCACCCCCCTACCCCGACTGGGGGCCACCAGTGCCTCTGTGAAGCATCCACAGGGCACCCACAAGGCACCCAGTGCCTGGGCATCACTGTCTGCCTCTGGCTGCAGCCCCCCAGGTGCCTGGGGGGCAGCTGTGCCCCACAGCTGCGTGAGCTCCTCACTGGTGTCCCCACACCGTGCCCAGCCCAGATTTGCCCTGACGCTGCCAGGCCATATGGGGCAGGTCATCCCCTCCCTGCTCAGTGTCACCCCAGAGGATGGGCTGTGAGGGGTGGCAGTGCCCACATGGGAGAGGCAGCAGGGGGGGCTAGTGAATGGGGACCTGGTGGAGACAGAGCAGAGTCCCAGCACTGGGTTTGGAGCAGGAGAAGGGGCTGGGAGCGGGGCAGGAGGGGGCAGGGATGCCCTAGGGAAGAGCAGGGGGGCAGTGCAGCCCCCAGCATGGGCAGCAGCCTGACAGGCACTGCAAGAGCCCTGCCAGAGCACAGGATGGAGGCATATTTTGGGCCCCTCATCATAAAAAGGACATTGAAATACTAGAGAGGGTGCAGAGGATGGCGACAAGGCTGGTGAAGGGTCTGGAGAACAAGTCTGATGAGGAGTGGTTGAGGGGACTGGGGCTATTTAGCATGGAGAAAAGGAGCTAAGGGGAGACCTTATCACTGTCTACAACTATATGAAAGGAGGTTGGAGCATAGAGGGTGTTGGGCTCTTCTCCCAGGTTGCAAGTGATGAGAGGAGGTGGCCTCAAATTGTATCAGGGGAGGTTTAGATTGAATATTAAGAGAAAATTCTTCACAGAAAGGGTTGTCAGGTATTGGAACAGGCTGCCCATGGCAGTGGTGGAGACACTATCCCTGAAGGTGTTTAAAGGGCATTTAGACGAGGTTCTTAGGGACATGGTTTAGTGCTAGAGTTGGGTTATGGTTGGATTCAATGATCCTGAGGGCCTCTTCCAGCCAAAATGATTCAATGATTCTATGTCTGCAAACCAAGGCCCCCGGTGGTCCCTGGCTGTGCCCGAGGGGCTCGCACAGCTGTGGGACCCACAGAAAGAGCAACCGCCCCCCCCAAGATGCACCAGGCTGGGGGCCCCGCACCCTCCAGGCAGCTCTGCTTGGGCAGCCCCAGCGCTGACACAGGCACAGAGCCAAGGTCAGCTGGGGACAGCGGCTCGTTCCCTGAACTGCTGCTGCTCCTTCCCTTGGGCAGCACCTGCCCCACCAGCTGTGCAGAGGAGATCATGCTGCTAGGGCAGCCCCTCGGCACCCAGAGGTACACAGGGAAAGGCTACAGCACAATGGGCACAAAAGCGCACTGGCACAGTGCATATAAGGACACAGGGCTGGCACAGACAAACCCCAGTGCCCATTTTGGGGCACCCAGCAGGTCTGAGTGGTGCCCACAGCAGCCAGGGGTGATGGTCCCTGCCAGGGATAGCACTGGGCACCAACATCCAGCAGTGCCCAGGGCTGGGAGCATGCCCAGCTGCCATGCCTTTCATCATCACTTGCCTGGATGAGTCAACACCACATGCTTAATTATTGACAAGGGAAAATATTCCCCCTGGGGTCAGGTCCATGGGCTTCCACGCAGCCTCCTGGCTGGAGGCAGCCAGGATGCAGCCAGCTGGGAACAAGGGGCAGGAGAGAACCCTGGGGCTCCGCAGCTTCTCCCTCTGCCAGGATGGGGAGGAAACTTTGGGCTGGTGGGTAGAGGAAGGGTGGGAAACTGGCAGCACCCTGCCCCACAGCAAACACCCACAGGAGGGAAGTGCTGAAACATCCCCACGGAGCTTGGATCAACAATAACACAGAGCTGGAGGCAACACGAGAGATGAGACCCAGGCAAGAGTCATGAGCCGAGGATGCAGAGGAAGTACCCAGCTGGCAGGTGGCAGCGCCACCAAACACTGCGGGACAAGGATTACAGCTGCTGTCCATGCCTTGCTGCTCAAAGAAAGGGAACTTTGTCCTAGCTTTGCAAACCCTGGGCATTGCGCCCAGGAACAGGCAGGTCTGCCTGTAGACACTTTGCCAAAATAATCCTGGCAGCCAAATGCCTTGGCCGGGGTGACAGACAGCCCAGGGAGACCCAGCTCATTGCACCCCTATGCCCCCCCATATAGAGGGATCTGGGGCATTCTTGTCCTCAGCCTCACTGGGGCAGCTGCCTGCAGCCCCATTTGTCCCCCCTGCCCAAGGGAAGGTCTGTAGCTCCATGGAAGCCTCTTCTCCCAGCTCCTGCTTGAACCAGCTGGGATTTACCCCCTGCACACAGCAGGGAGCAGCACCTGCTCCCTCCAATGCAGGCACAAGGGTGCCTGCACAGAGACAGTCTACCCCAGCCTGTCCCAGGGGGCACCTGCTGTACCCCAGGGACAGAGCAAGAACAGGCCAAGATGGTCTTTAGCAAAATCCATCAATTTATTTAATTACACAGCAATAAATAGAGGAAAAGTAGGCAGCAGGGGTGCTGGGAATAGGACTGACCCCTCCAGGAACGGGGACTGGCCAGGAGCCCAGCAGAGCCTGAGCCCCATGGGATAGCAAGGGTGCAGAAAGGCAGAGGGACACCACGATGGGGGTCTGACCCCTGGGACAGGGTGAGACCTGAGCCTAGCTCAAGGGCAAGCCAAGGAGGTAAAGGACAGGGGTGGCAGAGGAAGCAGCAGGCACAGCCTGGCCCCCGGTACTGGGAGCAGAGCTGGCAGCCTGGGTCCCTCCAGCTTTCACAGCTTCCCCCAGAGCAGAACTGCAGGGAAGGAGAGGGGCTTTCACCCTCCCCAGCCCAATTCCAAGCCTGGTGCGACACCACCACAGCTGGGACTAGACAGAATGGGGTGCATGTGAGCTGGGAACGGATCCCACAGGCAGGGGTGCTCCAAACACCGATGGCACCAGCTGGGTGCCAAGCACAGGGACACCTGGAACGCTCAACCCTTCCTGCCCTAGCTCCACCAGGAGACCCCCACACCACCTGCTAAGAGCTTTGTGCTCCAGTCCAGGGAGCCAGCTCTTCTCTGGGAGCATCAGCCAAGCCCCTCCACCCCCAAAAACAGGCAGTGGCCATGGAGCTACAGGAAGGACAGATGCCACAGGGCAACTGCCCCAGCACAGGCTCCTGCCTTTAAAAACCCACAATTTACATAAAAATGCCATCGTAAAACCTTCCGGCAGAGCAGTGCTGCACAGGGAGCGGGGACAGACCTGCTCCAGGCAGAGCAAGACAAACCCTGAAGTCCAGATCCAGCAGGGACAGGCAGAGCCTGGGGGTGATGTGCCGGGGCAGCAGGTATTACCGGCAGGTGCAGGACTCTGCAATCATGTTCTCATACTCCTTGTAGAGGATGCCACCGTCACGCTCGATCATGAGGACACTGATGGGGCTGTAGCGGTAGGGGACGCAGGAAGGCCGGGGCACATTGGCATCCACCAGCTGATGGACGAAGCTCTGCACCACAGCGTGGTTGGGCGCGTGGTAGTCGTAGCGGAGCAGGTGGGGACAGGCACCCTTGCAGTAGCGCGGGTTGTAGCGGTGGGGAGCGATGATCCAGTGGTCCCAGCCCAGTTGGGCGAAGCTGACAGGGAAGGGGCGCAGGGAGCAGTCACTCTTCTCCCCTCCCTGCTCCCGCAGGTAGCTGGACAGGTCATGGGCCAGTGTCCCTGTGTCACGCCGGTGCCGGTGGGGCTCTGCTGCCGGTGGTGTCAGCCCAGTCTGGGTGTCATTGAGGTAGAGGAGGAGGAAGGGGTGGCTGGGGGCCGTTGGGGTGTCGTGGCCCCCCACCCGGCCGGCACGCACACAGACGTGCCGCAGGACCAGGCTCCCTGCGTTGCCATTCCCTGGCACCAGGTAAGGAGTGACATCCACTTCAGCCCAGCCGTGGCGGGGGCGGGCGGCAGGGCTGAGCAGCACTCCAGGCCCCTCACCGGTGGCCGCCAGCTCCAGGGTGCAGAGGAGGCGGCCGTGGGGAAGCGGCAGGTTGGGCAGGTAGACCACAGCAGCTCGGAGGAGCTGTTCAGCCTTGGGCTGGCCCTCCAGGCGGTACGTGAGGGGCTGCACATACCAGCGACCTGTGGGGAAGCAGCAGTCAGTGTCCCCCCGGTACGGCATAGTGGATGCCACACCAGTGCAACCCTCTCCCAGGGTGCTGCTGCAGCCCTGCACAATGCAGCGGAGCCTGTGGCATCGCCTCCCCAAAAACCCTTGACAGCCAGGTGTCCTGGCACCAGGCAGGAGCCTTGGCAAACAGCAGCCGTGTGCCACAGCTCACCGCTGGGTGAAGGGCAAATAGTGACTGGGACAATTCCCATCCTCCTCACAAACACCACTGGCATGGTACAGCATTGGGCAGGGTGGGAAGGGGAACAGGCCACACAGGGCCTGTCTCACCCCCAGGGCAGGGAGAGCCTGGGCCCCCACCAAGGGGGACCCCAAGGCCAAGGGCAGCCTTGCAGGGCACAGGACATGCCAGCTCTGGCCAGGACACAGCAAAGGGGGAAAGGATGCAGAGACCCTCCAGGGCTCAATCCCACCCCACTGTCTCCACTAACCCCTGCACTGCCCTTGGTGCCCACCCGCTCCTTACCTGCCCAGGGCTGGCCCCCCTGGGAACTGGCCCGGACGAGGCGGACGGTGTTGGTGCCCAGGCTGCGGCCGTGCCGGGGTCGCCCTTCACGGTCGGTGGCACGCCGGTACAGGTTCAGCATGTAGCGCAGGGGTTGCCCGCTTGCTGGCCCCGCTCGCCAGCCCTGGCTGCCTGGTGCCCGGGCTTGCAGGGCCTGCAGGAGCGGCAGCGGGGGGACGGCGGGCAGGGAGCTGGGGGGCAGCAGGGACTGGTTTGCAGCCCAGGAAAGGGACAGAGTGAAGAGGAGGAGAAGGCTGGTGAAGGGCTGGAGCAAAGCCATGGTAGGCATGTGGAGGGGGTGAGGTGGTGCTGGCCGCTGGCGGGATCAGGGGAAGCCTGCAGTCATACTTCCTCCTGGTGAGGCAGAGCTGGTTGCAGGCACCAGCAAAAGGAGACCTCAGCGTCCTGCAGCCACTATCAAACCAGGACTGTCATGGCAGCTGCCTCAGCTTGGCACAGGGAACAGAAAGACGGGAGGCAGCGGGGGCACACTACATGCAAAAAGAGGTGCCAATTCCAGACTAAAACCCAGAGCAGAGGCAAAGCCAGCCAGACACGAGCCTGGCTACAGGTACCAGAAAAGTGCCAGGGCAGGGGAGAGAGAGTGTGGTGGAGGTGGGGGGTGAAGTGGGGTGGGGTGGGAAGGACCAGCTCACTCAGGCCACCTGCTCCGGGCCAGCCTCCTCCTCCTGCGGAGTGAGAGCCCCCGCCCCGGGGCCCGTTTTAAAGGCATAGCCCCAATCAGGGGTTAAAGGGCCAGGAGCTCCCCGGGTCCCAGGGGAGGGGTCTGGAGCCAGGCGGGGTGCTCCACTGCACTGAGAGCCCCTCCGCCTCCCCCTACCCCGTGCCAACCCCCTAGCAGTGGACTTGGTGCCTTTCTGTCCATCGCTGCCAGCTGGTGCACGCTGCCCAGAGGAGGCACAGAGCCTGGGGTCTGCTCCCAGACCCCCCCCTGCACAAGCAGGCTTCCCTGTGCCTCGCTTTCCCCAGCTGAGAGATGAGCATCGAGCCCAGGGCCTGTGGCCCTGAGGCACACGGGTGGGCAGAGTGACCCAGAGCCTGGGGCATGGAGCACAGCTGGGTCAGCGGGTGGTACCCATGCTGTGGGCATCACCGTGGCAGCAGCTTCACCGGGCTTGACCGTTCTGGCGCCAAGGTCTTTCCATCAGCACATGCCCAAGGCTGAGGGGTTGCAAGGGTGATGCCCACCCTCTCACTGGCAGAGGTGATTTGAGTCATTGCCCTTACGGAGGGCATTGTCCCCCCAGCCCTGGTGCCACTCTGTGGCTCCGTGACACTTGCTGGAGGCAGGCTCCATGGGCACACCACAAGGCAGGATGCAGGCAGCTGTGGCACGTGCCCCTGGCAGAGTGCCTGATGTGCTGCTGAGCTGGGGCACTGCTGCTTCCCTGACAGGATGGAGAGGGCTGGGGGTGGCCGCTCTGGTTGGGAACCATTGGTGCAGGCAAAGGGACATGGGGGGAGCTGCAGGGGTGTGTTGGTGCCTTGCTCTCAGTGCTGCCCACCCTTCCTGGTGCCAGCTGTAAGGCACACCAGTAAGGGCTGGGAGGGCCGTGTGGAGGGTACCGGGGGCAGGGAAGTTGCAGTGTTTAATGGGGTGTGGGGCCACGTGACAAGCCAGGGCACAGAGCCCTCACGCCTGGGTGGGCAGCCCTGGTTACTCATTTGGGAAAGGGCACGGGGGCAGCTGAGCCCGGCAGAGGCTGGGAAAAGTCCAGGCATGGCAGAAGCCATCGGTGAGTGGGGGTCACAGCGAAGGGGGCAGCAAAGCCATGCAGGAGAGCAGGAGAGTCAGGCCAGGAGTGGACGTGTTGAGGCTGTGTGAGAGGGGCCATGCACCGCTGCTGGGTGGGCTCCAGCACCACAAACAGCCCGGGGACTGCCCTAGCCTCAGCACAGCACCGGGACTGGGCACATGTACTGGGCCACCTGCAGCTGAGCTTGGCAGGGCGCAGACAGCGTTCAAGGCAGGTGCCAGTGGATGGGGGCTGCTGAGAGAAACTCGAAGGACCCCTCCTGTGGCGGGACTGAGCAACCCGGGGGCTGCTCGCCAGCCTGGCACAGCCAGCCCACCCTCTCAGGCCGCAGTGCTGCACCCGCCCAGCCCGCAGGCAGCCGGGGCCGCGGGCGGTGCTGGCAGCGCTGAGCTTTCCGGCCCGGCTGTGTCTGGAAGGAGATGAGTAAGAGCCGGGGCCCCGGGTGGGAAGGGGAGGAGCGGAGGCTCTGGGCTCTCCCGGGAGCCAGCGCTGCTCACTCCCACCGACCCCAGCTGCCTCCTTCCCCTGCCTCAGTTTCTCCAAAGTGGGGACCACAGCCCCTCCTGGACCTGCTGGGGGAAAGGCGGAGGTGAAGCGCAGCCATACTGCCACACACGCCCCAGGGTGCGCGGCAGGACAGGCTGGGGGCCGGAGCACGCAGGCCCTACGGGAGCTGGCAGTGCATGCAGCGGGGCTCAGGGCGCCAGCGTGGTTGGCAGGGTGGGGTTCTGCAGGGACCCTCCTGCCCTGAGGAGCTGCAGCAGGTGCCGCAAAACTCCACCGCCGCCTGAGCAGGCAGCCCCTCATACCCGCATGCACGCTGCCAAAACGCTGGCCACGCTGCGCTGCTGTGCTGAACTGAGCTCGGCCAAGCCAAGCTGTGCTGTGCCAGGCTGAGCTGTGCCAAACTGACACTAATGATGCTGTGGTGAATTGTGCCAGGCCAAGCTCAGTCATGCTATACCAAGCTGAACCGTGCCAGCCCTGCTTGTCCATGTCAATCCGAGTTGAACTGCACTGAGTGAAACTGGGCCAGGCCAAGTGAAGCCACACCAGGTCAGGCCTCATAGTGAACTGAACTGACCTGTGCCAGCCCCATGTCGTGCCATGCTGAGCTGAGCCTAGGCAGAACACATCAACCCAGCTGAACTGCACTGAACTATGTCCAGTTGAGCGGTGCTGGGCCAGCCAACCCATGCTGGCCTTCTTGCCATCCCATGCTGAGCTGAGCCAAATTGTGCCAGGCTGAGCTGTGCTGTGCCATGCTGAACCAAACTGAACTGTGCCAGCCCTCCATGCCATGCCATGCTGGCTGAGCCAGACTGAGTTAAACCATGCTGGCTGGGCCGTGCCAAGCTGAGCCAAGTAGCTCAATACAGGTCCCTTGGCTGGGCCGAGCTCTGCCAAGCCAAGCTCAGTTGAGCTGAGTAGCACGGTGCTATGCTATTGTCTGCTGAGCCATGCCATAAACTGAGCCATGCCATGAGCTATGCTGAGCTGTGCCATGCCATGCTGAGCTGAGTTGTTCAGAGCTGAGCTGTGCCATGGCTGTGCTGAACTGGGCTGAGCCAAGCCGTGCCAAGCTAAGCTGTGCCATGTTATGGTGAGCCATTGCATGTTGTGCTGTGCTGTGTTGAGCTGTGTTTTGTCTAGCTAAGCCAAACTGAGCCATGGCAAACTGCGCTGTGTTGTGCTATGCCATGCTGTGCTGGGCTGAGCCGAGCTGTGCCATGCTGAGCTGAGCCAAGCTATGCCATGCCGTGTTGAGCTGAGTCGTGCCATGGCTAGCCAGCCAAGCCGAACTGTGCCGTGCCGAGCCGACGGCCGCCGTCCCCCCGCTCCTCATTGGCGGCGGCGGAGCAGCCCCGGTGCCGGACCGGCCCCGCCCCGCCGCTCGGCTCCCCGCCGCTCTGCCCGGGCGGGCGGGGGTGTCATTTCCTCCGCGGTACGGGGCCGGGCCGGGCCGGGCCGGGCCGGGATGGGGCGGTAGCGGCCATGGAGCGGGCCGAAGGCCGGCCCGGCGCCCCCCAGTACGTGCATGTGCAGCTGCAGGGGGGCGCGCCCTGGGGCTTCACGCTGCGCGGCGGGCTGGAGCACGGCGAGCCCCTCATCGTCTCCAAGGTAGGCGTCGCCGGACGCGGTCCCGCGGGGGCTCCGCGGCATCATCCCGCGAGGGGCCTCCAACCCGCGGGAGGTGGGGGACGCGGGACGGGGGGACGCGCGGTGCGCGACGGCGCTGGGGGCGCGGGGAGCCCCGGCCCGTGGGGTCGCGTATCTCTGTGGGGCGGGCCCGTGGCAGCCGCTCGCACTCGCGTTTCCCCGCGATCCGCCACCCCGAGCCGCGGGGGAGAGTGGGAGCGGGGCTGTGGGGGCGGAGGGGCAGCCCAGGCCCGGCGGCAGAAAGAAATTCCTCTGGCACATCCGTTGGGCTGGCGGCGGGGGCGGCCCCCACGTCCCTGTCGGTCCCGTCCCGCGGGGCGCAAGCGGGGGGGCAGCCCCACTTCGTCTGCCCACCCATGGTGCCGCGCCCACGGGTAACCCGGGGACCTGCGTCTGCGGGGACGCTGGGTGCCACTGGGGGGGGACCAGAGTCTGCCGTGTCCCGGCACACCCGAAACTCCTGGGCAGGTCCGTCCCCGAGCCAGGGGGCTGGTGCCGGGCTGTGGTGTCGAGCCAGGTCCCTTCAGCAGCCGGGAGCGGGGAGAGCGAGGGTCCGGACCCACAGCCGCGACGTCCCGCCACGCGGGGGTCACCGATTCCCGTGGCCCCGCCGGGGCATCGCCCTTCCGGGAAACCCGCTGGGAGCCGGGCAGCAGCCGGGGGTGCACCCGCACCCCGAGCCCCCGGAGCCCGGCCGAGCCGCTGTCACCGGACGGCTTGGCTGCCTGCCCGCTCAGTGCCACCGTCCTGTCGGGGCCAGAGTGCTGGCGGGTCGGGTTCTGTCGCGGCCGCGGGGCTGCCTCCCTGCCCCGAGCCGGGCTGGCTGCGCCCCGGGGCCCTCCACGCCCTGCGCCGGGACGCGGGCAGCGTGGTCTGGCTGGGGGAGCTGGAAAAGTCGCTCCGGTCCCTGCCCTGCGCCCGGGGTGGCACCGCCGGCGGGCGGGAGCCGGGGCCCTGCTGGGAGCCGGGGCGGGGGGGCGCTGCCGGGCCTCGGAGCGGTGGGTCCCGCTGGGTCCGCCGACTTTTGGAGGAGGGGATGGGGGGGCCAGAGGATGTTCCCCACCGCTGCTGATGGCGGGGGGGCGGTCCTTGCGGGCCAGGGCGGGCCGGCCTCCGCGCTCCCCCGGCCGGGCCGCCGCTGCCGCGTGTGCTGTGCAGACAAAGGGGGCTTGTTCCAGCGCTCTGTGCATTCAGGGGAGGGTCCCCCGGGGCGGCTCTGCCGAGGTGTGTGCGTGCCGACCCGTGCGGGGAGGGCAGTCCCGCCTGCGGCGCGGGGGGCCCCGCGTCCTGCGCCGGAAAGGGGAAGGGGGTCCCGGTACTCGGTGAGACAGTTTGATCTCTGAGCCACTCCGGGTGGGATCCCTTCCTGTGGCGGAGTCCCATGGCGGGACTGGCCTGGGCTTCGGGCCCTCCGTGGGGCTGCTGCTGAGTGCCCTCTGGTGCTGGGCCCCTGGGCACATCAGGGGCAAGGAGGGAGGGAGGTCAGCGTGGGCGGGGTGGGCACAGGGCGGGCACTGCCGTGGCTCTGACTCCTAAGACAAGTCTCTCCTGGGGCTGACGGATATTCCAGTGAGCCAGCTGGTGCCCACCATTAGGGCCCAGAGTGAACGTCAGGGAAATGACCAGCGCCGGCCCAGCCTGGCAGGACGACAAGCGGCAGGGTTTGGCTGACAGCACTGAGTTCACTGGTGGTGAAGGCAGAACAAGGGACCGTTTATGCCACATTTAGCTTTCTGTGAGTGATGCCAGGGCTGAGCCACGTCTGTCCCGGCACACGCAGTGGCCCAGAGAGCAGCGCAGCTCATGGGAGGATGACCTGTTACTGCTGACTCAGCCCCGTGGACACGGGGCAGGATGGAGTGGGCATCTGGCCGGGCAGAGGACTGGGGTGAAGGCGCAGCCTGCTCTGGCTGCCTGCTCTGCTGGAGCTGCCTGGGGGTGGGCAGCAGCGTGGCAGGGGTTAAACCCAGGTGCTCCAGCGACTGCATGGTGGGACTAGGAGCCCTTGCAGCCAGCTGGAGCCCCCTGCCAGGGCCCCCTGCCCGCACAGGCAGGCGCATCATGCTTTCCCCAGCCCGAACATGGCATTGCAATGCTCAGGTCCCTAAAAAATGGGAGGGCTGTGAGGCCCTGGGCACAGCTGTGCCAGACAGAGCCATGGGGCAGTGCCGGGCGGGGCAGGAGGCCTGGCTGCCCCTACCTGGCTCTGCGGGTGTCAAGTCACCCACAGGCAGGGGGATGCCCCCTGAGCCCTGCCCAGCACCAGGGCTGGGAAGAGGTGCCTGGGGGCACATGTGTGGTGGCCGGCCTGCTGGGGAGCTGTGGGTGCCCCCTGGCACTGGGGCCTGGCTGCCACCCAGGCTGGGCTGTGGAGTCATTGCTGCGGGTACTGCGGGCAGAGCTCGTTTCTCTGCTGGGCTAGGAGCGGCAGGGCAGGGCAAGGAGCCCGTGGGCAGGTTGGGCACAGGAGCCCCAGCACGGTGCCAGGCCAGCTCTGCCCGTCACCCTGTGGGTGGCTATAGCATCCAGCCAGGTCGGCGTCCACATCTGTGCCAGGTATGGCAGCAGAAGGCACCCTATGTCCTGCGCCATGTGTCTGCATGTCCTGTACTGCTGCCAGCATGCAGCCCAGCGGTGAGGCTCATTTGCCAGCACTGCAGTGTGAGGGGCACGGCATGGTGATCCCTGACCGTTAGGAGCGGCAGGATGGGCAGGAATGAGCACCAGCACCGGGCGCTCTGCCTGCACTGCACCTGCCTGCTGGGGCAGAGGGGATGGGCTGGGGCCCCTCTGTGTCAGCAGCGCTGTGGCCCCATGCCTTCCAAGCTGTGGTGCTATGGGGCACCAGGCTCCTTTCAGCTATAGGTGCCATGGTGGGGTAGGTGTGTGCCAGGGCCAGGCACAGCTCCGCAGTTCCCCAGCTGTTGGGTGTCCTGGGCCTACATGATGTGATGATGTCCTTCGGGCATCAAAATAATCACGGGTGCCTGGGCAGGGCCAACGTGGGGCTGGGAGCAGCAGCCGGGGGCTGGCATCTGTGCCGGACAAAGGGCCCTTGTGCTGCCCATGCCTGCGGGGGAATCTGCTGGGATGGGACATTTTTCTTCTCCCCCTCCCTTATGCCCTTTCCTTGCTCAGAAATTCATGTGACTGGGGCAAGGAGGGAGCCTGGCGCCGCAGATCCCTCTACGGTTCCTGGGGCGCAGGCACCCCTTTCTGGCACCCAAAGGCAGTGGCACACCCCCTGGGGTGTTCTGGGGGGCTGCTGTCTCCCTGACACCCCGCTCTGTCACCCAGGTGGAGGACGGGGGTAAAGCTGCGCTGTCCCGCCGGCTGCAGCCGGGCGATGAGCTGGTGAACATCAGCGGGACACCGCTGTATGGGTCCCGCCAGGAGGCCCTGATCCTCATCAAGGGCTCCTACCGCACCCTGAAGATGATCGTCCGCAGGTTGGCAGCGCTGCGGGTAGGGGGGTGGTGGTGCCAAGGCTGGGGGGGCATCGCCTGGTGGGAGGACTGGTGGGAGCCTGGCAGTGCCCGTCTCCAGCCTGGAGCTGCCCCGTGCTCGGACAGGGCAGGGGTCAGCCCCGCCACGGCTGCCCAGCACCCCGTGGTGGGTGGGGGTTCCCCAGCCCAGTGTGCTGCCAGCAGAGCCGGGGCAGTGTGGCGGGCTCAACACCTCCTTTTGCTGGGCGGTATCTTGTAGCGTGGCCGCTCCTCTCCCTTCCTGCCTGCCTGCCTGCTGCCTGCCTGGGAAAGGAAGGAGAGGCAGGGCCGGGTGCTGCATTCATCCCCCTCCTCCCTGACCCGCATCCACTCCGTGGCTGCATCCTGACGCAGCTCCAGCTCCGGCAGCACCCAGGGGCTGGGGCAGCGTGGGGCACTGCCCACAGGGCAGGGGGTGCCACAGAGCTGTGCTGGGGCTGAGCGTCATCCATGGTGAGTTTGGGGGCTCTGGGTGGGGAGGGGTCCCTGTGCTGACCTCGCAGCTCATCCCTGCCACCCTCCCTGCTGACCTGGTGGATGCTGGGTCAGCACTGGGCACTTGGGGGGTACAAGAGGTGGTATCTGCCTACACGTCTGTGTGGTGGCACGGGACATCACTGCCTGCATGCACTGGTAGGACTGGAGACCCCCATGGCTGTCTGGCACAGGGGGTGGGACGGGGCCTGACACAAGTCCCCTTCCGGAGGATGTGATGTGGCTGGTGCTTGCTGCAAATGCTGAGGGACAGAGAAACAAGGGGGGAAGGTCAGGCTTGTGGTGGGGACACAGATGTGGCCTCAGGGTCCCTTGACATGCTTGCCGAGCCGCTCCAGTCCTGGCAGAGACCCTTGGCCTGCTGGGTCGTTGCCTGTGGGCTGCACTAGGGCCACGTCCTTGGTGCCTTCCTGAACTGGCAGCAGGGACGCTGCAGGCAAGGGACCCCCAGCAGCCAGGGAGAGCTGTGAGATCCCGCTGCCCGGCACCGGGTGCTGGCAGGGCTGGACCCTCCTCGCTGCTGTCCCCCTCGGGCGGGCGCTGGCCTGAGGGGGACAGGAAGCCTCGTAGGAAGTGACTTCAGCCCCGGTTCCTCGGCCCGGCTTCCTCCCCATTCTTGTCCTCTCCCGCTGTTGCTCTTGGCAGGAGGAGCGTGCCCGTTCTCCGGCCCCATTCCTGGCATGTGGCCAAACTTGCCGAAAGCCGCCCCGACGCCCCTGCCATGCACTGCCCTGCTGACGCCTTCAGCCTCTCCTGGCCCTCAGGGTGTGATGTCAGGTGAGACCCCCGACCCACCCTGAGGGCATCCACGGGACCGCACGAGAGGAGGGGGCGGACGAGGCGCCCGCTTGAGTTGGGGTGGAGGGGGCGCGGGGCGGGAGCTCACTTGGCTGTCCCACACCGCTCTTGGGCATCCCCACACGTCCTGTCGCCGCGCTGCCCTTTCCCCTGCCTGTTTACTCGGCACTGCCGGCAGGAAGGGGCGGTGGCTCCGCCGAGCCGGCCAGGAGCTGAGTCCCAGCGTCCCCCTGCCAGAGCAGACACATCCCAAGTGGCCAGAGCGGTGCACACCCTGTGTCCCTGTGCCTGCTCTCCCTGACCGTGCCGGGGCAGCCTTGGTGCTGCCCCCAAGCCTGGGGGTGAAGGGCAAGTTGGGGCTGTGCCAGCCTGTGCCCCTCTGTCCTGGGGGGGATGTACGTGGGGGGAGGTGTTGGCTTCCCGTGATCTCGTGCCCATTGGAGGGGCTGGCGGGGAGCTGGGCGGGGGGCGGCGGGCACCCCTAACACCGGCGTGGGGCCGGGCAGCAGCGAGCTGTCCCTGCAGTGGAACCCGCTGTCCCGGCACTGCAGCACTGACCGGAGCAGCTCCATCGGGAGCATGGAGAGCCTGGACCAGCCTGGCCAGGCCTACTATGAAGGGGACCCCTCACCCGTTGACCAGGGCATGTACCACAGCAAGCGGGACTCAGCCTACAGCTCCTTCTCCGCCAGCTCCATCGCCTCTGACTGCGCTCTGTCCCTCCGCCCCGAGGAGGCCGCCTCTGCCGACTCCAGCCTCCAAGGCCTCTGCAAGCCCCCCGACGGGCGCTACCTGACCACGGGGGCCGAGCCACCTGCCAGCCAACACCCAGAGGCCTGGCGGGCGCCTGTGCCCCCCCAGCCCCCTGTCAGGAGGGATAGCCTGCGGGCAGCCCCAGCCAGCGGAGGGGACAGGCACCGGGCATCGGTGTCGGTGGACATGCTGCACGCCAAGGGCCGGTGGATCTCCGACACCTTCCTCTGCCAGCAGGACAGGGAGGCAGAGGTGGCGGGCAGGAGGACGCCGGTGCTGTACTCCATGAAGGACCGTCTCTCTGCCGACCAGTATTACATGCTGAGCTCCCACCCGGACCGGTGCTCGGCCGAGCCGCTCCTGGGGGAGAGCACAGAGCCTGGCAACCGGCTGTACCCGGATGGTAGCGTGCATCGAGTGCCGGATGCCATGGCGGCAGGTGACAACCCTTTGCTCTCCCCGCTCAGGGGCCACACAGTACACCGGCACAGTGCTCCTGAGCAGCTGCTGGCCTCCCAGCTCCGCTCCCTCAAGGTGGGCACTGGCAGCGGCCGAGCCTCACCGGCCCCCAACGGGCACCACTGGACCCTCTCTCCGCTTCACCATGAGGGCAGCCGGCCAGGGGCTGCAGGGGCTGCCCAGGACCCCCCGCTCTGCCCAGAGCCGTGCTGCCGCCTGCCACCCTACCACTGCTGCCCCGAGCTGCAGCAAGCCTGCGGGCAGGACGGGCCGGGGGCCAACCCAGCACATGGTACCGAGGGGCCAGCAGAGGAGGAGAGCCGGGCAGGGGGCCGGCGGACTGCAGGTCCTCCCCACCGCTCTGCTCAGATGCGCCGCCGCAGTGACCGCTTCGCCACCAGCCTGCGCAACGAGATCCAGCGACGCAAGGCCCAGCTGCAGAAGAGCCGGGGTCCCGGCGCCCCGCCGCCTGGCGAGGAGCCAGTGGAGGAGGAGCCCCCCGAGGGCAGTGTGCCCGCGGAGGGACCCCGCACCCCAGCCAAGTGCCTCAGCCCTGCGCTGAGCGATGACAGCAGGAACCCTGGCTGCTCGGGGGACCGGGGCATGCCCACCCCTGACCCGCTGCCAGTCCCCAAAGGGGTCCCGTCCCCCGACCGGGCGGTGCCGATGGTCCAGGGCCGCTGGCGCTGGTCCCCAGAGCGCAAGCTGCAGCCGCAGCGCTCGCCCAGCCCAGGCGAGCTGGAGGGCTACGCGCAGGGGCCGGCGGCCCCCAGCTCCCCAGCACGGGGCAGCGATGAGGCCGTCCTGCTGCCCTTTGCTGACCGCCGTCGGTTCTTCGAGGAGAGCAGCCGGCCGACACCCCCCCGGCACAGCAAGCCCCCGGCAGGGGATCCCAGTGCCTTCCAGCCCCCCGGCCCCGAGCGCCGGGACACCCGCCGTCTCTCTGTGGACCAGCCCTATGTCCCCCCCTCACCTGGCTGTCCCAGCTCTGCTGGCCACTACACTGAGTGCTGCCGGGAGCAGCCCCCCTGCTACAAGCCGCTGGGGAGGCCAGGGGAGCTGGAGTACCTGCGGGGTTTCTCCTACCCCTATGGGGTTCCCCTGCGCCCTGAGCCCTGCCGCTACTGCGGGGGGGACCTGTGCCCTCCACTGCTGCCCCACAGCCGTGCCTGCCGCTGCCACCCTCAGCCCTGGGCACGCTGCCCTGACTGCTGCTGCCCAGCCCCTCGTCCTGGGCGGGAGGAGAGCGACGCCTGGCCCCCCCGGAGACCTTTCGCCCCGGTAAGTGACCCCCTGGGACTGTGCTGTGGGGCAGCACTGGCACCATCCTGCACCCCTGGAGTGTGCCTCTGGGTTGGGGTGGGGAGTACTGTGCCCACAGGGAGCCCTGCAGACCCCATGCATGCCTACTGAGCCTGGAGAGGGATGGACTGTGGGGTGCTGGGGGGCGGGGTGCAGACCCCATTTTCACACTCTGCCTCATTCCCCCATGCAGGAATTTCCCCTGGATGACTGGGAACCACCAGCGATAACCAGGAAAGCCAGCCAGTCCATCAGGTGAGCCCACGCCGGGTGCCAGGGTGCCAGGACGTGCATGCTGCTCGGTGGGGTCCTCTGCCAGGGAGGTGGGGACCACTGTGATTTCGGTTGGTGATGTATAAAGCACCACCCTTAATGCCCTTGCCACAGCCCTGCTGTGCATTGCGAAGCGAGAGCCCATGTCCCATGGGGTGAGCAGGGCCCGGGAGACCAACGGGATGCTCATGGCAGGGAGGGGGTTGGTCCCTCCTCACCCATCCCCAGGGGGCTGGGGGCATCTCTGGGGAACTGTGCCCAGCACGGTGGCACCAGGAGAGCTGTGGCTTCCCCTGCCAGTGGTGCTGGGTGATGCCAGCTGGGGAAACTGAGGCAGGGCTGGACATGAGCTGCCAGGGGGTGACTGTCTGGGGGGCATGGATGCCCCCTTCTCTCCCCAGCGAGCTTTCCCGGTATCAACCGGGCTTCCCAAGGCTCGGCCCATTCCGCCCCTGCTTTGAGAGCACCGAGCCAGAGTGGCCACCCTGCTACCGGGCCACGTCCACGCATGACCTCTCATGGGATGGCGACCGCCTGCCCCGCTCCCCCGAGAGCCCCCCGGACCTCCTGCACCGCCCGCTGCGGGGCAGAGCCTTCTCTGAGAGCCACCTCAACCTGGAGCCCGCCAGCCCCCGGGGCCGTGACCGCAGGGATGTTCTCCGTGCCAAGCTGGACCCCGCTGATGTCCCCAAAAAGAAGGGTCCCCCACCTCCTCGCCCACCTCCCCCCAACTGGGAGAAGTACAGGCAACGGCGGATGTCCCAGCGCCTGCCGGATGGTTCCGGGCACAGCTCTGCCTTCACCACTGCCCCGGTGCCAACGCGCAGCATCGCCGAGGCCACGCGCGAACGGTCACAGAGCCTCACCGGGGAGCAGGGGGGCTGGACCCGGGGACATGCCGCTCGCCCCCCTGCCCTGCCAGGTGTCTGGCCCCGACCTGAGCCTCCTGGATCACTCCGCAGGACACCCGAGCCCGATGCTGGCAGCACTGAGGTTTGCAGGTAAGTGCCGCCATGGCGTGGGGCTGGGAGCAGGGCTGTGGGCACAGCCTGGGCACTGGGTGGCTTCTGGGGATACGTGGCCCTTTGAACCCTGTGTCAGAGCATCCTAATCCACACCCTGGGCCAGGCCGAGGGGGTTTCTGGGTGTGGGGGCTGTCCCTGACCTCTTTCCATGGGGATGGACGTGGCCCTGCGTGTCACCATCCCCCACAGGTGGGCATGGGAGCTGATGTGGGTTCCCTGGGTGCGTGTCAGCAGGGTGACAGGGGCCGGGGAGGAGCGACCGAAGGTGAAGCACCCCTGGGAAATGGAAGATCAGCCCCAAAGGCTCGTCCAGAACCAGGAGCAAGGCTGGGCTGGGCCCCGCAGCGGGGGTGAGTGCTCCATGCTCCTGCATGGTAGCCCTGGCCCCGCCACCTCAGAGCTGCCCAAGCCCAGCCCTGGAGCATCGGAGGGGCCGAGCTGCCAGGGGGGCCGGCCCCAGCCCCGCCGCATGGACTCGCAGGAGCTGCTGTGGGACGTGGCAGGCAGGGACAGCTCCCTGGCCGGCATCCTGGCCCCCCCGGCTCCCCGCAGCACCGCCACCGAGGTGGTGGGCGAGCTGCTGGTGGCAGGGGAGCGGCAGCCCTGGCGGGAGCGTTTGCAGAAGGACTGGCACCTGGAGGCTCTGGCGCAGGACAGGTAGGGCTGGTGTGGCGACGGGCAGCATGCCAGGGACAGGCTGCACCCGCCGCCCCTGACGCTGAGCCCCTGTCCCCGCAGGCAGGGCTTCGAGCCCATCTCGCCACCCCCTGGGAGCGCTGCCAGCTCCACCTCCTACCCGACGTATTACGGCACAGCAACGGGCAAAGCTGAGCCCCTCAGCAAGGTGAAGGAGCTGCCTGAGGTGGTGGAGCGGAGCTCAGAGGATGAGGAAGAGGAGGTGGACCACGAGCTAGTGGAGAAGAAGGTAAAGTGGGCACTGCTGGGTTGATGCCCTCGGGGTTCCCCACTGCCATTGCCAGGTGCTCGTGGGAACTGGGGATGTTCCCGGATGCTCATGGGGACCAGGGACATCACTGGGTGCTTGCAGAGACCAGGGACGTTGCTGGATGCTAACAGGGGCTGGGACGTTGTCAGATGCCTGTGAGGCCATTGTTGGATGCTTGTGGGGGCTTGGGAGTGTCACTGTATGCTCTTGGGGACCAGGGGCATCACTGGATGCTTATGGGCATTGCCAGATGCTCACAGGGACCAGGGGCATCTCTGGGTGCTGGCGAGGACTGGGGGCATCACTGGGTGCTCCTGGGAACTGGGGCATTGCCATTTGCTCACGGGGTCTGAGACATTGCCGGATGCTCACAGGGACTGGGGGCATTGCCGGTAGCTGGTGGACACCAGGGGCATCACCAGGTGCTTGCGGTCTGTGGGGCCCAATGCAGTGTGTCCCACCTGCGCCCATGTCCCGGTCCCCTGGTCCCAGCAGAGGGTGGCCCCAGTCACCCTGACCCCTTCTCTCCGACAGCTGCAGCTGATCGAGAGCCTGAGCCGCAAGCTGGCGGTGCTGCGGGAGGCGCAGCGGGGGCTGCAGGAGGACATCAGCGCCAACGGGGCGCTGGGCGAGGATGTGGCCACCCGCCTGCAAGCCCTCTGCACCCCGGGGGAGTTCGACAAGTACCGCCTCTTTGTGGGCGACCTGGACAAGGTGGTCAACCTCCTGCTTTCGCTCTCGGGGCGCCTGGCCCGGGTGGAGACCGCGCTGGGCAGCCTGGGGCCGCACGCCCCCGCCGAGGACAAGGTGGGCAGAGGGGTGCTCGCGGGGTGTTGGGGTGCGGGACCCCCACTAACACAGACCGTCTTGCCCACAGGTGGCCCTGCGGGAGAAGCAGCAGCTGCTGGTGGCGCAGCTGGAGGACGCCAAGGAGCTGAAGGAGCACGTGGGGCGGCGGGAGGAGGCGGTGGGCGCCATGGTGGCGCGGTACCTGCCCGCCGAGCACCTCCAGGACTACCAGCACTTCATCAAGATGAAGTCGGCCCTCATCACTGAGCAGCGGGAGCTGGAGGAGAAGATCAAGCTGGGCCAGGAGCAGCTCCGGTGCCTGCGTGAGAGCCTTGGCCAGACCCCCAAGGGCTGCTAGCCCCCCACCCAGTCTCCCCAGGGACCCTGGCCGTGGCCCCAGCTTGCTTCCAAAGTGGATCTGGCCCATCAGGGGCTCTCCCTGTGTCTGTCCGTCTGTCCAGCCCCTGCCTTTTATTTATTTTTCCAGTGTACCAAGCAGGGGAGGGGGTGTCAGTGCAGGCCCTAGTGGGGGGTTTGTACTGTGGAGGTGCCATGGGCTCAGTGGCTACTCAGCACCTTGCAGCCCAGCAGGACCAGATGGACGCATCCTGCCACCCCCTGAGGTCTTTGTGTGCCTACAGGGGTCCCTCCACCTTGTCCTGGACACCACTGCCTGTCCCACAGCATCCCCCTGGCTGCCTCGGGGCGTCCCCACGCAGCGCCTGGAAGGGTTAAACCATCCTCGCCCTCTGTCCTGTCTATTTGTCCGGCTCTGTCCATCTGTCCGGTGGGAGCTGGAGGAATTTCGGCTCCGGCATCCTCTTCCTCTCCATTGTGTCCAAAACAATGGCCCTGGCCAGCAGGTCCTTAACCCGCTCCCCGCCAGATGGAGGCACCATGGGGGGCCGAGGTGGGTGCTGGTGGGTGCTGTGCACCCGTCTCCCAGGGGACACAGCGATGGGTGCTCCTGGGATGGTGCCCTGCCAGGGAAAGGGGTGCTGGGAGCAGTAGACCAGGGGCTGCAGGTACCCCCTGCCACGAGCTCTGTGGGCACAGGAACCACCCGGTGTCATCCAGCCTGTGCCTCCAGCCTCCGCCCTGGCACCAGGAGAAATTAATAGAGGGAAAACCATGCTAAGGACAAACGGGTTACCTGTCCCCCTCCTCTGTGCTGCAGCAGCCTCAGATAGCACTTAGACCTCACCCTGTGTCATCCCCTCACCCCACCGCTGTCTGTCCTCATGGGACAGGAAAGTGCCTTGATGCTGATTTTGCACAGGGGTTTCATGCAACCAGCAGCAGCTTGGGGCGGGGGAGGAAGCCTTTTGGGGAGGCAGGGCGGGCTGGGCCCTTTTAGGGGTGGCCCCGGCCAGGCAGCGCAGCCCCAGGGTGCAGGCAGCACCCACGCCTGCCCGCTTGGCACCGCACAGCCCTCCTGCGGGGCTGCTCCCCGCGTGGGCCTCCCCAGCCCATTGAACACTACACCCCACACCTACCTACCCCTACCCTGGGACAGCGCCCGGCAGCAGTGGGGTTCCCCGCATCCCTCCCATCTCAGCCACCCCTCTGCCTGCCTGAGGACACTACGAGGACCAAAGACTGCACCCACTGGGTGCTGGGGGATGTGCTGCTGTGGGGAGGGCTGGCAGCCCTCAGCTCATCACCACACCAGCAGTGTGTGCCGGTGCCCGTGCCTCGCCGCGTGCCGTTGTGCCTCTCTCACACTAAAGGAGCAGCAGCAGCTGCACATCTGTCCAGGTTCTGTCTTGTGTGGTTTGTCCCTGGGGCGGTGGGGATGGCAGGTGCCCACCATGGGAGGGGTGAGCTGAGCCCTGGCAAGCTCTTGGGCACTAAGCGCCCTTGTGGCACTGCAGGGGCGCGGGGTGCAGCTGTGGGCAGGGGGATCCTCTGCACCCAGTGCTACTGGCCTGGGCCAGGGCGGGGGGCAGTGTCTGGACCCCTCCCCAGCGGCACATGGACGGGGCACAGCACTTGGGTGACAGTTTTAGCATTGTCCCTGGCACTCACACCACGGCATTGCTGCCAGAACGTTAGGGGTGGCACCAAGGAGAGGCTGACACAGCGGGGTTGGCAATGCCTGGGGTGGTGCAGTGCTGCTGGTGCTGGGCTGGCTCCGGGATGCCCTGATTCAGCCCGGCACTGCAGGGTGGTGTGGGTGGGCACAGCCACTGTCCCCTTGCTAGCCAGATGCTCCCCATGGCCTCTGCGAGCCAGCTGGGCACCACAGGGCAGGCGCTGGCACGCTCTCCCCATGCCAGGGCAGCATGCAAGGGAAGCGCTGGCAGCTGGACGGCACCAGCACTTGCGTGTGAGCACGTGTGCGTGGGGGTGGGCATGTGCACAGGCACACGTGGGGGTGTGAGTGCAGGTGTGTGAGCACACGCAGGTGTGGGTGCGCATGGGCATGCAGTGGTGGGTGCATGCACATGCGTATGCACATACACGTTGGCATGGAAACACGGAAACATGGAAGGATGCATGCACGTGAGCATGTGCACAAGGTGAGTGTATGTGAATGCATGTGAGCAAACACCGGGGTAAATGCATGTGTGCATGTGGGAGAATGTAGGTGCACAGCTGCAAGCACGCTGAGAGAGCACACAGCTGCGTGGGGGAATGCAGGTACACGCATGTTGGTGCACACAGCTGAACACATGCGCACACAGGTGAACATGTGCACACGCAGGGGAATGCATGCATGCGCATATGAGCACACACAACTGAACACGCACACAAGGAAGCGCATGCATGCACACACGTGAACAGACGTGCACGCACAGGTAACTACACCCCATGTGTGTGAGCACATGTGCACAGGAAGGAGCACAGACCCATGCTGGGGAGCACAAGCACCAGTGATGAGTGACTGCACGGGTGAATGTGTCCACGCGTGTGTGATGTGCACATGTGAATGCATGCACAAGTGTGCGTGTGCATGCAGGTGACCTAATGCACAGGCAGGTAAGCGCACGGGTGAATGTGTGCACATGTGGGTAGGTGTGTGTATGTGTGCATGGGCAGGGCCGCTTGTGCAGGCCCATATGCACCGATAACCGCAGGAAGGGGTCGCATGCACGTATATGTCATAGAATCATTTTGGTTGGACGAGACCTGCAGCATCGAGTCCAACTGTGTGCCCCATGGCCCGTTTGAGACCCACCTGCCCCCACATGCTGTTCCCACCACCGCCAGGCTGGACCACAGACCCAGGGCATGGCGGGCACAGCCAGGTACTCAGTGCCTGTGCTGGATGTGGCTATGGGGTGGGGGGATACTGGGGGTTCCCGTGTGAGACCCCAGCAGAGTTGCAGACCAGCAGGCTCATTGTAGCACACAGGGCTTGTGGGTCTCCCAAAGCTGCGGGCAGGACCCAGACACGCTGGGGCAGCCTTGGCCCTGCTGTCTGCCTCCTCTCCACTACAATCTCCCCATTTTACAGATCCCTAGTCTGTACCCCCCATATACTGCACCACTGGTGCTGGGGGAGGATGAGGACATGTGGGGCAGTGATGCTTCAATGAGAGCCAAGCTGCCTCCCCCTGCCCCACATGGGAAATGAGGAGTCCCAAACTGTGGAGGTCCAAACCACACAGCATTCCCGCAGCCCCCATCTGCTTATTACAGCCCGAAGGGCAAAGCCACACACAAGGTGGGGAACAAGGGAGCCCCAGCCCCCCGGCCCAGGGCATGGCCCATGGTGGGGTGGGCTGCGGTGTCGGGGATGCAGGACTCTTGTCTGGGCCTGGCTGGCTGCCAGCATGGGGGTCCCAGAGCAGCAGCAGGTGAGGGCTGGCACAGGGGGCCTTGTGCACACCATGGGCTGGAAAAGTGGGGCCAGACCCTCTTAGCAGTGTGTTTGGGGGAACCCCCCCAGGTGTGTACACGTGTGTGAGCTCCATACACACACTCTGGAGCGTGTTCCTATACAACTATACCTTTGTGGGGTGTCTGCAGGCACGTGAACCATAGAAACACAGAAAGGTTTGGAATGAGACCTTTGAAGACCATCTAGTCCAACCTCCCTCTAGTCCAACATCTTTCACCAGATGAAGTTTCCCCAAGCCCTGTCCAACCCGGCCTTGAACACTTCCAGGAATACACAGTTTCTCTGGGCAGCCTGTTCCAGTGTCTCACCACCCTCATCATACATTTCTTCCTTATGTCCAACCTAAACCTACCCTCATTCGGTTTAAAACTCTTGCCCCTTGTCCTGTCACTACAGGCCTTGGTAAAAACTCCCTCTCTGTCTTTCTTAGAAACCTCGTTTATAAAGTGAAATGCCACAATAAGGTCTCCCCAGAGCTTCTCTTCTCCAGGCTGAACACCCCAACTCTCTCAGCCTTTCTTCCCAGCAGAGCTGTTGCAGCCCTGGAACCATTTCTGTGGCTCCTCTGGAGCTGCTCCAACAGGTCCATGTCCTCCTTGTGCTGAGGACCCAGAGCTGGACACAGAGCTCAGGGAGGCCTGACCGAGGGGCAGAATCCCTCCCTGCACCTGCTGGCCACTCAGCTGGTGAAACACCCAGGACATGGTTGGCTTCTGGCCTGCAAGTGCATGTTGCCAACTCATATAGTTTGTGTGCAGGTGTGGGTGTGTGTACAGGTGTGTGGAGGGGTCATTGCATGTGCTCACCCACGCCTGTGCATGCCCATGCACGTGTGCAAGTATGGTGGCATGGAGGTGGTGCACGTGCTTCCCCATGCCTGGGGTGTGCATGCCTGTGTGTGTGTGGGCATGAGCACACGTATGTGCATGGCAGCAGTGTGTGTGCTCACCCATGCCTGTACATGTGCATGCATGTGCCTGTAGGGGTGTGGGCACATGTATGTGTATGGCAGCAGTGCATTTGCATGCCCATGCCTGAGCTGTGCCTAGCGACGTACGTGTGGGCATGTGCATGCAGATGTGCATGGCCATGATGTGCACACTGTCCCGTGCCACCCATGTGCATGCCCTTGCTGTGTGGGTGGTGCACACATCACCCATGTCCACGCACACATATGTGCACGGACACGGCGCATGTGCTTTCCCACACCTGGACGCGCACACTTGTGCATGCTTGCGCACGCGTGCCCACGTTCACACACACGGGCACGGCCGCCGTGCATGTGCCCACCCATGCCCGTGCACGTGCTGCTCTGTGTGCACCCGGATGGCGCACACGTGTGTGCTCGGCGGTGGCTCCTGTGCTCTCCCGTGCCCGCGTGGGCGCTGCACACGTATGTGCACGGCGGCGGCGCGGGTGCTCGCCCGTGCCCGCGCGGGTGCCCGCCCGTGCCCGCGTGCTCGGGGCCGTGCGTGGGCTGCCGGTGCCGCGGTGCGCAGCAGCGCCCGCCGCGCCGGAGCAGGCCGGGGCTTGCGGCGCAGGGGCAGGGCCGGGGCTGCCTGCAGAGGCACATCCCGGCGGGGCCGCGCTGCGGGGCCGGGGGGGCTGCGGGGCGGCGGGCGGGGGCAAGAGGAAGAGCGACCTTGCATAAGCGACGGCGGCGGCTCGCGGTGTGCAAGGTGTGTGCGCGGGGCGGGGGGGAGCGCTCCGCCCGCCTCCCCGCTCCTGGGTGTGCTGCGGGATGCTCGGCGGAGACCCGGCAGTCCCGAGGTTGGAGGGGGGGTGCGAGGCCCGCAGCGAGGGGGGCTGCGACCGGGAGGGGTGGAGGACGGCAGCGCTGCGGGGCTCTTGGTTCCCCCGCCGCGCCACCCCCCGCCCCGAAACGCTTGTTGCTGCGCGGGGAGACGGCACCACGTTTGCCGGCAGCCGCGGGGGGAGCCGGTGGAGCCGGCCCGCGGGAGCCGCGTGGGGCCCGGCACAGTGCCGTGGGGTGCCCTCCGCCACCCTCGGCCCGGGCACGGCAGCCCTGCAGCCGGCCACGCTCGCTCGCCCAGGTAGGTTGCCCCCCCAGCCCGCCCGCAGCCCCCGGAGCGGGCAGGGATGCCGTGGGGAGATGGCCGCCCCCGCATGCGGAGAGCCACGCGTTCCCCCCTCCATCTCACCCCACCCGCAGCCACCTGCCGGGGACCGGCGACCCACCAGCGTGGGGCCGGGAGATGCTCCCAGCCCGGCCCGGCTGCCGGAGCGCGGCGGATGGGTGGTGGGAGGCAGCTCCTGCTTTTCATGGAGTCTCCCCCTCTAGCCCGGGTGCTGCGGACAGCCCAGCACCCCGGCATGGGCACCGGAGCGGGGGCTGCGGCAGCGGAGCTGCACCCCACTGCCAGGGCCATCCCCCACGGCGGAGCGAGGGGTGGCGTTGGCATGCCAGACAGGGTGAGGAGGAGACACCAAAAAAAAGGCAAGGAAGGAAAACTTTGCCTGCAAGGAAGCCACTCCAAAGGGCATTCCTGGGTGAGGAAGCACCGTCTCCCCCAGTTTTCAGGACTGTACCTCCCGCTGGCCAAGCCACAGAAGGTGAGGGGCTGTGCACCCCCTTTCAGGTCTCTTCCTTCACTCCTGTGTGTCCTCGTCCTCCCAGGGCTGTCACAGGAGGCAGTGGAGCCCTGAGCCAAGCCCGGTGGAAAGATGGCTGAGAAGCTGGTGCCTGGGGACCTGTTCCTGAGGAAGACCCGGGAATCGGTGTCATCCCTGGACTCGGACAAGCTGTCACCCATCTCACCTGAGGCGGGTGGTGAGGAGTCGTCTGACAGCGAGGGCGAGCAGGAGGACAGTTCCCACAAGCTCATCCGGAAGGTGTCCACCTCGGGGCAGATGAGGAGCAAGGTCAGTGGCGTGGGGGCCTGGGACGAGGTGCTGGCTGGTCCGCGGGGCCCCTGGTGAGAACGCGGAGGGAGGATTCACCCGCACTGAGGTGTAAATCAGCGCCAGGCACTTGCTGCTTGCAGAGCCAACTGAGCTGGTGCGCAGGGCAGTGCCAGGAGGGGTCTGGCCCCCTGTGCCCTGTGAAAAGGCACATGGAAAAGGTGCACACCCCATGGTGGCAGAGTCAGCGTTGGTCCCGTGGGGCTGTGCACCATGGATTTTACCCCAATTTTCAAGGGCAGGGTCTCTCCCATACCCACCCCCCCCCAAGATGCCTTCATCCTGTGTTTGTATCGCTCGGGTTCCCCCCACCTGTCCCTGGGGAAAAGAGGCTCTTTCAGGAAGGCTCTGCCCCATGGACACTCTGGAGGTGAGATTTAGGATCAGCGCAGTGCTGTAGGCTCCTGGGATCCCGTACCCCACTGCCAGCAGGGCACGTGTGGGGCCTGGTGGGCGGCAAAATGGAGCTGGCATCTTTCCCGGTGCCCCAGATAAATTCGGCTATGCCAGCTCCCCTGCAGGCCCCACTCCCGCAGCCTTCCCTACATCCAGTCCCCTGTGCTGGTCTGCTGGGTGAATGGAGGCACCTTTGAGGTTGGACGTGACGCTCTTGCCACCCAGCTGTTGGCATGAGGGCAGCTTGTGTGTGTATGTGTACAGCTTGCTCAGAGGAAGCTATTTCAGTCGGACCTACGAAAATACAGGGTGTGGTGCCTTCGGCCAAATGGGAGTAGGTGGCCATAGGTGTCCTAGGTGAGGACAGTGAAATGGCCAGGTACCTCCTGCCTGAAGTGCAGGGAGCAATAGCCTGGGCTGAATGGCCAGGTGGGAAGCCAGGAGAGGAAGAGGTTTTAGGGGGGCATTTTGGGGAGGGCTGTTGTGGGCATGACACTGGGAGGATGCTCGGGGCGACGTGCCAGGTGCCCCTTTGCATCCACCTCCCGGCTGTGGGAAGGAGGCGGTGGTGTGAGTCAAGGCAATGCCTGCAGTGCCAGCGGGCACACGGGGGCTGCCGCGCTGCGGGGGAGCCCTGCCGAGGGGCTGTGCCAGAAATCCTCCCTCAGCCAGCTTCCAGCTCCTCGGTGGGGATTTGGTGGCCGTGCTGCACCGAGGAGGGAGGACAGCTGACAAAACACTGTGGGGGAACGCAGGGGGTGCCCTCAGGCTTTGGTGTTGAGTGCGGTCGGCAGGGAAGGGGGCAATGGGGACAGGGCGGTGTGCTGGGGCTGGTGGCTGTCAGGGCTGCTGGGGCTGGGACCAGCTCCCCTCTGCTGGCCCAGGCTGGCTGTGGTGCCAAGTTTGGTGCCCTGACTCAAGGGAGACAAAGGGTGTTTGCCCACGGGAGTGGAAGTCACGGTGCTCCCAGTCTGGTGCTGTGGGGTGTTTCCACTTGTCAGGAGATGTTTTTGGGGCAGGTGGTGCCAGGGGGTCTCTTGCTGAGTCCCTGCAGCTGCTCAAGGAATGTGCCTCAGTTTCCCCTTCTTTGGAGCAGGCTGGCACCTCCTTTGCCTACTGCGACCTGGCTGCCAGGTGGGTGCCGTGGGCTGTGCCGGAGTGCAGGATGCTGCACAGGGGACACGGTGGAAGGCTGGGCCCGTGGGCAGGGTCCTGGGGATGCTTAGCCCTGTGTGCAAGCCCTTGGCACCCTCCTGGAAGGGTGACAGCAGCCGCTGCAGTTTGCCACACAGCATTTGCCATGCCAGACGGGCTTGCCCTGCTGTGGAGCATGGGGGATATCGCAGGGATTCGTCAGTGCCAGGAAACCCGAGAGAGAAGGGCGGGTGGCCAGGCCGTGCCCATGTCCTGCAGCAGCAGCACAGGGACACAAGCGCACCCCGAGTCCCCAGCCTGGGTGTCAGAGCCCCTCTGTGGTATCTGCAGGTCCAGCCGCGCTGGCCAACAGGCTACGTGTCGGGAAAGGCTGAGCTGCCGGCTCCCTGCCGGCTGCGGCTGCTGCCCGCATCCTGCCCGGCATCGGCAATTAGCCATGCAGGAGGTGATGCCGTGCAGCGTGCCGGCGACAGCGGGTGGCGTGATGGATGGGCAGGCAGAGGGAGCGCGGCTGGGTTAATAGCCTGCAGAGAGGAGAAAGGAGAGAGGGATGAGAGCTGGGCAGGGCTGGTGCTGGAGGGGGCTGAGACCAAGCCATATATGCACCCCCCTGCCAGATTTCAGCATTGGGGTTCAGAGTTTTCCCTGAGGATTCCTTTGCCTTGGTCTGGATAGGCAGGACCACGCTTGCCAGCCTGGCTCCTTGCTGGTTGGGCTCCTTCCCTACGGAGATGAGGATTTTGGGATGTGATTGCTGCTGCCACCCAGGTCGGGCTACCCGGTCTCACGGCTGTGCCGTGGCACACGTGCTGCCTGTCCCTCTGGCTGTGGCCACGGCTGTAGGGAGGGACAGGCAGCACGTGTGCCACAGCTGGCACCTTTCCAAGCCACGTTGACATCCCTATTGTGCACCCATGTGGGGCTGGGATGGGGGGGAACCATTGCCTGCACCCCAGAGACTGGGGCTGGTACGTAATTAGCACACAGTTAATGAATGAGGGAGAGTCTAGTGCCAGGGCTGCAGCTCACAAGAGGTAACCGGGTTAGCGGGGAGATGGGGGGGGACAGGCTGGCCTGTTTTTTGGCTGTTGGTCGTAGTTGGGGTGCTGGAGGGGCCCGCAGGAGCCTGCAGTGCTGGGGAGCTGGGCAGGGTCTGCCCACCCACACTGACCGGGGGGACCCTGCTCCCTGGCCGTGGGAGCGAGCAGCTTTCCCCGCACCAGGGTCTGTCCAGCCCCATGGGGACAGGAGCAGGTGAGAATCATTTTGGGATCTGCTGAATCCTTCCTGAACCCTGCTCCCCATTCCTATCACCTCCTCCAAAATGCCTGTTCCCCTACCCCTTTCTCAAACCTCCCCATCAATCACGTCTCCCCACTCCACACCCCCAGCTTGGCTTTCTCCAGGCTGTAATTGCTGGGACACCCCGCGGGGTGCTTTGTGCAGCTTTGGTGTGGAGGCGGCGAGGCCATTGTGCTTGGTGACAATGACAGCTGCCAGGCGCAGGTGCCCCTGCCGGGCTAAATGGCCCCAGGATGGATGGGGTCTTGCTGCCGCCCCCTCCTCCTCCTCACCGGGACCAGGGGCTGCTGGTTGCCTGCACCAGCTTTTGGGAGCGCAAGGGCAGAGCAGGAGGGGGATGCTGTGCTGCACCCTGGCACTGGTCCCCTTTGGGTTGGGCATGGAGGGAGGGGACAGTGGGGAAGGAGAGGATGCCAGCTCTAGGGTACATCAAGATATTTGAGGTGCTGGCAAACAGGGGCGGGGGGGCACATCCTGCCTGCGTGGGCCGGGCGCTCAGCTCCCGGTGCTGCCTCAGCACGGGCTCTCCCAGCAGCTGAGTGGAGGCGGGGAGCAATCCGGCAGCTCTGCTCCATTTGGCTCCGGCTGCAAGGAGCTGCAGTGAGCAACTGCTCCTGGAGTGCTTGCCCCAGAACCGGGGGGCTGCAGGCACCAGGCGGGGCACAGGGGGTGCATGCCAGGGATGGGGGCATTGCCCACGGGGTGGGCACTGTGTGCATGGCCATGGTGGGTGGGAGCGTGGCTTGTCTTCCATTTAGCAAAGGCGATCATGTTCTCAAATTCCTGATGCTGGGGTACATCACAGCTGCTTGGTGGGGCTGGGGAACCCACCAGCATCCTCCTGGGGGGCTGGAGAGGTCGGTGGAGTTACTGGTACCCTGAGGGATGAGTGTCCTGGTCCTTGCTGGAGGCACTGGGCACCCCGTGGGCTCAGGGTGCCTCGGGGATGGGTGAGCAGTGTCTGTGGGTGCAGGTGTGTTGGGGCAGCTGCCTGGTAGGGCAGAGCTGCAGAGCCAGGCTGTGGGGAGGGCTATATCCTGGCCAAAAGACAAGGAAAGCAAAATAGGGCCCCTGGGGCCAGTCCTGGAAACCTCCTTCCTGCTGCTGGGGGGTGGCACATGGCTCCCAGGCAGCATGTCCTGGCTGGCACTGGTGACAGACCGTGGCATCTCTCGTGTGGGGAGAAGCTGGGGCAGCTGGGGCTGTTCAGCCTGGAGGGCAGGCTGGGCCTGGGGCTCCTCAGCAGTGTGGAGAAATACTTGAAGGGGAGGCTGCATCGAAGAGGGAACCAGGCTCTTTTGAGTGGTGTCCAGCAATGGGCACAGATGAAAAAATAGGAAGTTGCATCTGAACACAAGAAAACACATTTTCTGCTGTGAGATTGGTCAAACTCGGGTATGGGCTGATCAGAGAGGCTGTAGAGTCTCCATCCGTGGAGATATTCAGAACCCACGGGCTGGGTATCTCCATGATCCTGGGCAGCTCCAGGTGATCCCCCCCAGGTTCCATCCCGAGAGCTCCTTGCCAGCCCCAGCTGCACCGAGGCCAGCTGTCACCAAAGCCCATCTCCACCCCAGCCGTGCCCTGCGTTGCTCCCAGCCCGGTGGCATGTGTCCTGCTGGGGGCTGGCGAGGGGACGGGCTGGTCGCTGGGTTGCGTCCCGCAGTGGGGCTGTACCGTGGGGCACGGTGGCACTGCCTGGGACCACCCCGGATGAGGGGGTGGCGAGCAGGGAAGGGTAGGCTGGGCTTACTCTCCTTAATCAGGGCTCACCGAGCCAGTGTCTGGAGTGTAAAGATAGCCGCTGTGTCGCCAGCCGGATGTTTGTGAGGTTTCTCAGACGTGCTGCCCTGTCCCCGCTCACATTTTCCGTTATGCAAGAGCTGCTCTTGCCCGTCGGTGCTGGGCAGGGGGGGGCGAGCTGTGGCTGTGCCCACCGGGATGTGGGCACAAGGGGCAGGAGGGCACAGGGCGAGCTGGCACGGGGTGCCGGCCCTGCCGGTGGGTTACCTGGGGACCGGTGCAGCTGTAGATGGGAAGCATGAGCTCCTTTCAGAAAAGCGGCTGAAGGTCACGACTGATGAAGGATGAGGCGTAGGGGGGATTGCCCTTCTTCTGGGGGTTCCTTCCCTCATTCCTCTCTTCCCAGTAAATCCTCTATCTACTTTTGATGGCCTGAGAGGTGTCTCGTGGCACCACGTAATGGCATGTCAGGACCAATGCTGAAAGCTCCTTTGAAGGATCCCCCCAGCACTGGGAAGGGGGTTTGGGGTCCTGCAGTGGCAACAGGATTCATCCTTGAGGATTCATCCTCAAGTTGTGCGGATGCAGCTGAGCCTGTGGGACTGTGACACCCCCAGGCACCAAGCTCCCGGGCCGCCCGGTCCCGGAAGAGCTCTGCTGTATCTCAGAGCCTGATAAGGTTTCCAACCGACTCCAGCCCACAAGGTGCCCAGCAGATGCTGGTGGCCCTGCAGCCAGGCTGTTTGCAGGGCTGCCGGCTTTCCCCTGCTGTCCCGCACACTCCATCTCAGGACGGACAGCTGCCCAGGATGTTGCTGGTGTGATGCAGGTCAGTGCATCGGCAGGTGTTCGGTCCCCTCTCCTCCTGCCCACACGAGGCGTTGTGTCGCCATGGGGCCAAGCAGATCCCATCAGGAGCAGTGTAGGGCTGCAAGCTGGGTGGGTTGTGGTGCCCACCAGCCATATGTGCCAGTATTTGCGAATAACTCAGCCTCCTTGGCTCTTCTCCGGCAGCTCCTTGGCTGTCCAAGCTGATCCCAGCAGGAAAAACCTCCCACCCCAGCTGTGGTCAAACCTGGCAACGCTACAGGTGCTTCCTGGGGACAGCAGCGGCAGAGCTGGGAGAGTGGGGTTGGGGTTCAAAGCAGCGTCCTGGGGCCCTGCCTTGGGGCTGAGGGAAGTGCTGGCTGGACGTGAGCTCCCTCGGGGCTGTGCTTCAAGCCCCCTTGCCTGTGCCAAGCACACAGCCAGCCCACAGCCTGATGGCTCCTGGGCACCAGCGTGGTCTTGGCACATTGCTGGTGGCCAGCCATCCCCATGGGGCTATTTTAGCAGTGTCCCTTCCAAGGCTGCGGTGCTGCTCACACTCCACCGTCTGCGGCTGAGCAGAAGTGGTGGTTTCTCTGCACACCCCTGATGGTTTTGTTCTTGCCTTTGCCTCCCCACCCTGTGTCTCTGGGACCCCTCCTGTGTCAGGCACAGTCCAGGTGGTGCTGAGCTCCCTGGGCTGAAGAGAGCAGGGAGGGTCCCCGAGATGGGGCAGAGCCCTGAAGAAGGGAGCCAGCCTTGGGCTGGTGGCCAGGCAGGTTGCCCACTGCTCTGGGCATCAGCACACTGCTGAGATGGAGCCAGCGCTGGCTTCGCTGTGGCTCCCTGCAGTGCCGGCTGGGGCGGTTGGGGTAAGCAGAGGGGCTGTGGCTTGGTTTGGGGTGAGGGTGGCACCCCACACTCAGGGCTGTGCCGCGGCCGGCACGGAGCTCCCACGCCAGGAGCAGGAGGCAGCCCCTACCCTTGCTGTGGTTGCACTGCTCCTGGGAGCTATAGGGTACCTCAGAGCCACTTGCTATAGGGAATTGTATTATTATGGTGACCTGGAGCCTTGGTTGGAGCTGCAGGGGATCCAGAATGGCAGGGGCGATGCCACCCTGGCACATCCCACCCACCACTCAGTTGCCTTCCCCACCCCGTTCCTGTTTGCAAAGGGGAAATGACAGGCTCGCTTGATGCTTCCCACTGCAACACGGCTTCCCACCGCATGGGCAGGTCTGCTGGTGTCCGTAGTGTCAAAAGCGAGGGTCCCAAACTGCCGAGCCACTGGGGAGCTGCTCCCAGCACAGGGCAGCACCAGGTGCTCCTGGCTGAGACCCGTGGACAAAATACTAGGTGTGTGTGTGTCTCACCTCGGTGAGAACCCCAAACAGCCCTCCAGCACCCAGGCAGAGTGACTCGTGTGCCTGCCCGGGCAGCGTGGCATGGCCGGGCTCCGTGGCTCGTTTTGGAGAGGGGACCTGCCCTGGTTTCCCCAGGGAGCGGGCTGGCTGGCCCAGTGCTGGCAGCAGCAATACGGACTGAACCTGTGCCCCATCACGTCAGCGCTGGGAGTGACAGAGCCTGGACAGGCAGCCTCATAAGGGTGGCAAGATGCTGTGCATGGCAGGGCAGAGGGCTTGGGCTTTGCTGCCCTGCCTGGGGCACCCCGCACATGTTTTGGGAAGCACCTAAGGGTGGATGTGGGGAGAGGTGCTTCCCAAGCTCCTCTGCACCAGCTTTGCTGCCCCACACTAAGATGCTTGTGATTAGTTTAGTCAGCACTGGGGGTAAACTGAGGCACCCCCCCCCCCCCCAGCCACAGCACTGTGGGTGTTGTGAACTCTAAGGGGTGTGTGGTGAGGGAGGTGGGAATTCTGCCTTTCAGGCTCTGCTCTAGCCTGGGCTGGCATCCTTTCCCCCCAGGGCAGCCTTCCTGGCCGTGTCCTGCCACCCTCGTGGCCCTGGAGCTGGGCAGAACTGAGCACCCGCGCCCCACTGCAGCGCTGGCTCCGGCCCCTGCTGTGTTAGCCCTGAGCCACCGGCACGGAGATGCCTCTTTTTCCTTCTCCTAGTCATTACGTTCTCCCGCTCCTTACCCTCGTGGGCTCCCTCTCGCCGCTGCTCGCCAGCACACGCTGCCTGTCCGTCGCAGCAAAAGCAATGATTGCAGCAAACCCGGAGCCTGTGCCTGTGTCCGCTGCATGTGAACGGGTGTGGTGGACGAGGTGGTTGTGGCTGGATCCCACCTGGCCATGGGAGGACCCTGCCCTGTCCCTTCCTGACATGCTCCCTACTAGGGTGCATGGTTTGTATGTGGATTTGGGGATCGCAGCTGGACCCCCCTGAAAGGCTGCACTCCCCTTGCTGGCTGTGGTTTGTCTGGGCTCAGGGCACCTCTAGTTCACCATCTCCTCTGTGTGTTCTTGCGGCTGAGAGGCTGGGGAGGGGAACGGTAGGTCCCTGGGTGCTGGCACTGAGGACAGCAAGGCTGTTTGAACCCGCGCCGACACTCACAGGCAGCATGGGGAAACCACAGCCAAACCCTGCACCAGTCCTGGGGGAGCAAAGCATTGATAGGAAGCAATGAAAGCTTAAAACCTCCCTCTCCGAAATTCTTCATGGAAAGGGCCCTCGGGCATTGGAACAGGCTGCCCAAGGCAGTGGTGGGATTGCGATCCCTGGAGGGGTTTAAAAGGCATTTAGATGTAGTTCTTAGGGACATGATTTAGTGCTAGAGTTAGGTTAGGTTATGGTTGGACTCGATGATCCTGAGAGTCTCTTCCAACTGAAATGATTCTATGATTCTGTGAGGGCCATGGAAATTCAGGTATGTGCCCTGGGGCGCTTGGGAAGGGGTCAGGCATCAGGGGGAGCTGAGGCTTGGGGGGCACCTCAGGTGCAGTTTTGGCTTCTTTGTGACCTTGGAGGCTCCTGCTACTCCTGGTGCTCTGGCTGTCTCGTGTGGAGCTGTGGGGCAGAGGGTTAACGCCAAGGCCAGGGGCCGGTGTGTTTGCAGGCTGGCGGGCACCTGGGTGCCACCTCCAGCAGCACCCGGGCTGGGCACAGAGGCGCCGAGCCCGCGGTTCTCTCACAATGGTCTCGGTGCCCAGTGCTAATTCACCGTTAAATGTTCCTTGTTGTTGTGTGCTGGGATCTAATACAACCACTGTTGCAGCTAATTGCAGAGGAGCAGCTGAATGGGGCTGCCGGCGGTGTTTAAAGAAGATACAATCAAAGATTAGGCAGTGCCAGAGATGCAGAGCATCTCTGCCACCCCGCTCGGCACAGGCTTGTAGCCGCGTTGCAAACACTAATTAATTGAGCCTTGTAAACACCACTGCGAGGAGAGTAAATATTGGCAGGTGCTGTGGATTGGGGAGGGCAGAGGACGGGCAGCCGGGCTGCAGGGATGCGCTGCACTGCAGGGGATGCTCTGCCTTGCCCCGGGGTTGTCCTCGGCCTCGGGTTGTCCCCTCCGGGGGCTGTGGGAGCTGGGCAGGGCTGGCTGCTCCCCACCCCAGCGAAGGGGCTGGGACTGCAGTGCCCAACTAATGCCACCTCCAAGCCACAGTCCTGGTGGCTGTGGGGCAGTGGTGTCCCCTCCAAGGGAGCTCTCCCAACCCCAGCTCTGCCCTTGGGGACCTGCAGCATGTTGAGGCTGCCCTGGGCACTGCTCAGGGGAAGGAAGGGAGAGGCAGCGGTGGCTCTGTGCTGCTGGGCACCTCCAGCTGCCAGCCCGGCAGCACCCTCCCGAAGCACGTGAAGTGCCCGGCGCCCAGGGGATGGCAGGCGATGGACATCATTTATGCTGCTACAGCCAGCACTGTGTGAACCCGAACATGTCCCATCTGTGCTCTGGGCAGCTCTTAGCTCCTGGGGACCCAGGGACTGGTGTCACCAGAAGGGGAGTGGCTTTGGGGGTCCTGGGGCTGTGGGAGCTCACCACCCTGTGGTCCCTGCAGAAGAGCGTGAAGGAGGGGCTGTTGCTGAAGCAGACGAGCTCCTTCCAGAGGTGGAAGAGGCGATACTTCAAGCTGCGGGGCAGGACGCTCTATTACGCCAAGGATGCCAAGGTAGGCTGCGGGGGCTGCCAGCATACTCAGCCAGGGGGGCTTGAGCCTGCAAGCCAGGGGAGGAGTGCAAAATCCCTTCCTGGTGAACTGGGGCTCTGGTTTCTCCTCCACAGTCCCTGATCTTCGACGAGGTGGACCTGTCCGATGCCAGCGTGGCTGAGACCAGCACCAAGAACATCAACAACAGTTTCACGGTGAGAGGGATGCAGGGTGGCCCTCCACCTCAGCACCTTATGGTGGGGGCACTGCAGACCTCCCCCTCCCCACAGAGCCGTGGGGCACCCCACAGTGTGGCCTCGTGCTGCTGGAGGTGGCACCGGTGGCCGTGTGCCGGCGTTCGCTGCGGGCTGCTCTCCCGGGACTGGCTGACTGTGGGATGGCCTTGCAAGGGGACATGGAGATGGTGGCTGTTGCAGGTGATCACGCCGTTCCGGAAGCTCATCCTATGTGCAGAGAACCGAAAGGAGATGGAGGACTGGATCAGTGCCCTGAAATCTGTCCAGAAGTGGGAGATCCATGAGGTGATGTGGGCAGGCGGCTGTGCTTCTCTGCAAAGGGGCACCCCTCAGGAGTGGGGGTGCCTTTGGCTGCTGGACAGGAGCTGCTGCCCTTGGCGCAGCCCCACGGGGAGGACAGGAGTGGGAGTGGGGCTGGGGGGACTCGCGGTGGGTAGGAGGGAGGGAATGCCAGTTGGGGGGGTCCCAGGGGACTGATGGGGCAGGGCTGTGCCCCAGCAGGCCACGCAGTTCAACATGGAGCACTTCTCGGGGATGCACAACTGGTACGCCTGCTCCCATGCCCGCCCCACCTTCTGCAACGTGTGCCGCGAAGCGCTCCCGGGGGTCACCTCCCACGGCCTCTCCTGCGAAGGTCAGAGCTGGGGTCCTGCCGGGGGTTGAATGGGGGTGGGACCGGGGTGGGGGATCCCCTCTGAGGTTGGTCCGGAGCAGGAGGGGTGTGGGTTGGTGCCCACTGGCTGTTGTCACCAGCTGTGGAGGGGTGGGGGACCAGGGCTGTGCATCCTGCGGGGACCGTCCCTGCTCCTCATTTGCTCCCCACTGCACAGTCTGCAAGTTCAAGGCACACAAGCGCTGCGCTGTCAGAGCCACCAACAACTGCAAGTGGACCACTCTGGCCTCCATTGGCACCGAAATCATCGAGGACGAGGATGGGGTAAGCAGGGGAATCCCCCTGGGGGACCTTGGCACGACAGAGCCACCAGCCTTGCTGATCCCACATCAGTGGCAGGGCGATCATGGCACCCAGCTGTCCCCTGCACTGTGTGGCATCTGGGCTTGGCTCTGTGGGGACATGGTCTGGGGGCACCTCCTCTGCCACCCAGCATCAGGATCCCTTATTGCTTTCCAAATGTGGCCACCCCAAACATTTGCTGGGGACACCTCTGCCCTGTCCCATGCACTGGCAGCTGCACAAGGGGCCAGGCAGGCAGGGAGAAGAGGGCACAGGAGCGGTCCCAGGGCTGCCTTGCCCTGCTGTGGGTCGTCAGCCCCTGCCTGCCCCTTTTGTGGTGCCTGGCAAAGGGGGTGGCCCGTGTCGCTGTCCCTCAAGTGCGCGGGAGCAGCAGCAGTGGCGTGGCACTGGCAGCTGCCCCTGTCCGCAGGTGGCCATGCCCCACCAGTGGCTGGAGGGGAACCTGCCTGTCAGTGCGCGCTGTGCCGTCTGCGACCGGACCTGCGGCAGTGTCCGGAGGCTGCAGGACTGGCGGTGTCTCTGGTGCAAGGCCATTGTAAGGATGTGTCCTTCCCTGTCCCCCCCGCCACAGCGCAGACAGCACTGCACCTCCTGGGTGCATTGCTGGGGAAACTGAGGCTGGGGACTTTGGTGCTGCATTCCCTAGGTTTGCTTATGCACGTGTCCCTGCATCTCCAGGTTCACAGTGCCTGCAAGGAGCTCTTTGGCAAGAGATGCCCCCTGGGCCAGTACAAAGTGTCCATCATCCCACCAACCGCCTTGAACAGCATCGATTCGGATGGTGAGTCCTGCAGGGGACAGGGCTGGGCTGCGGGTGGGGGGACAGGCTGTTTGGGACAGGGCTCTGAGCTCCTCTGCAGGCTTTGACTTGTGACTGTGCCCGCCTTCCTGTGCGGCACCAGGATAGCAGCATCAGGAGGCTCCGGAGTCACTGCCCCTCCCTGTCACACCTTTGGTTGAAGGCCGCGTGTTGCTTTGTGCTCTGCTCTGTGCTGTGACAGTGCTGTGCTTTGGGGTGGCATTCTGCCCTGCGTGTGCCTTCAGTTGCTCCTGCCAGGCTGCCTCTCACGGTGGCCCTGGTCATGGTCCCTCCGTGCTGGGGTCAGCGGTGCCAGCCCTGAGCTCCTGATGTGAGATGCCACTTGTTGCACCCCAATGGTTCAGCACCTTGCAGGGCAGGATGAGGCCCTTGCTTGGATTATTTTCTCAGTGTCTGTACCTCAGCCGTTTTTTTGGTTAGTGCAGTGTGGGTGCTGCGGGGTGCTGGGGAGAGAAGCAATGTGCAGCCCGCGGGAACCACCCCCCGTCTCCCTCACCCTCTCCGGAGGGGCCCAGCTGGCCTCTGCTGAGCAAAATCTGTTCTTCTCCTCCGGATATTTCTTTCCTCATTCTTTAATGATTTTCACCGCTCAGCTCAGCCGGTGGCTCATCTGCTTCTCGTTACTCATCGGGATGCTGTCAGGGTAACCATCATGCGGCTTCTTCTCCAGCTTCAGAGCTGTGCTGCTCACGGCTGGGCCCCCCGGTACTGTCACTGCCCTGTCCGTCTCACGGTGGCCCCGTCGACCGAGGCCAGCGTGGCTGCAGCTGGCAGCTGTGACCGCTGCGGAGCCGGGCTGGGCGGTGCTGCTGCAGGAAGCAGCTCAGGGAGCCTCAGCCCCCTCCTCCCGCCGCACTGTCCCCCCAGTGCACGGTGCCGCTGGCAGCGGGCTCCTCTGCGGCAGCCCACGCTCTGACTCAGCAGCTCCCGGTGTTTTGCTTTGCGGATCTGCTCGGCTGGGTTGGGACCAGAGATGGAGCGGTGCTCAGGTGGTGGGCTGCGAGGATGCTGTTCCCCGCGCTCCGGAGGCAGCAGGGCTGCCGGTGGCACCCGCGGGCTCTGCCGGTGCCAGCAGCACTGAGGGCTGGTGCTTCCCCCGCTGCAGCATCGCAGGGCTGCCCAGGGAAGGAGCCAGCAGGAACCGGCTTGTGGCCCAAGGACCAGGATGGCCAAGATGTGCCTGAGTTGGGGGCGGGCTGCGGGCCAGTGATTGATCTGCTTCTGCCTCGGGCACATTTCGTTCCCCATCTCATTTCTTTAAAAGCATGGTGCTGGCTGCCAAGCCTCCTGAGGCTTCTGCGTCATTCTCCCCCATCCCACCAGAGCCCTTGTAGGAGCAGGCGGCAGAGCAGGGGTGACAGTACAGTCCCCTGGGGCTGCAGCTGGTCCCCTGTGGTCATGCCAGCTGCCAGTGCCACCCCTGCGAGCACCCCCAGGTGGGACTGTGCCCCATTCCTGTGTGGTTTTGCTGGGTCTGTCCCAGCTGGACTGTTGGCAGAGCAAGGAACTGACCCTCCTGTACACTCACCACCGCTGCCCCTTTTGGAGTGGCTGTCTGGGGACACGAGTCAGCTGGGTGACACATTGTGCCTGCAGGGACAGTGATGGAGCAGGAACCTAACTTAGATCTGCCCTAGTACTACCCTTGCCCATCCCTATCTCCATCCCCATCCTCCTTCCCATCTTATCCCCTTCCCCATCCCCACTGGCATCTCTTCCTCCCACCCCTCACCATACCCTGGGCACCTCGATCACTGTCCCTCCTGCCTGGCCCCAGCACCCTGCAGGTTGGGCACAGCACAGTCGGGGTGTCCACGTGGCCTGTGTTGTCCCAAGGTGTCTCCATCAGTGTCCTCACGGAGTGGGAGCTGGGGCTGGGGGCTCACGTGCTTGGGCTTGCTGCAGGTTTCTGGAAGGCCACCTGCCCCTCCACCTGCTCCAGCCCTCTCCTGGCCTTTGTCAACTCCAAGAGCGGGGACAACCAGGGTGTCAAGTTTCTGCGCAAGTTCAAGCAGTTTCTCAATCCGGCCCAAGTCTTCGACCTCATGAACGGGGGCCCGCACCTGGGGTAGGCGCTGGCCTGGCTGTGCCGGGGTGGCCTTGGCAGGGTCCCGGCGGGCACCTGGCACAGCCCTCAGCCCCCTCTCCTGTTCATGCCCAGGCTGCGCCTCTTCCAGAAGTTCTCCACCTTCCGGATCCTGGTGTGCGGGGGGGACGGCAGCGTGGGCTGGGTGCTGTCGGAGATCGATGCCCTTGGCCTCCACAAACAAGTGAGCGAGAGTGCCTGGCACTGCTGGCGTGGGCTGGCACTGTGCCGGTGCTGGCACCACCGCAGCTTGGAGTCCTCTTGCATGCCCTGGGGTGCTGCTAGCGACAGGCACATTGGGGTTAGGGGTGTTGTGGGTGCCCCTCGGGGCTGCTCTGAGCCCCCCGCCCTGTCCCTCTCGCACAGTGCCAGCTGGGCGTCCTGCCCCTGGGGACGGGCAATGACCTGGCACGGGTGTTGGGCTGGGGCAGCCTGTGCGACGATGACACCCAGCTGCTGCAGATCCTGGAGAAGCTGGAAAGGGCCACCACCAAGATGCTGGACCGGTGAGCTTGGTGTGGGGCGTTTGCCTCTCTGCTCCCCCCTCACCTCAGCACCTGTCAGGCAACCTGTCCTTGTCCCCTGCCCACATGTCCCTGTGCTGGGGTGCTGGGAGGTGGCAGGCAGCAGTGGTCTCTGCTCGGCAGGTGGAGCGTGCTGACCTACGAGGCCCCCAAGCAGTCCCCCCCAGCCCTGAAGGAGGAGGAGAATGGGGACTCCAACATCCAGGTGGGCACCACTGGGGACTGATGGCTTGAGATAGGAGAGAGCAGGCTGGAGGCCAGATCCCCGTTCACCCCATCAGCTGATTCAGGGGCATACAGGCTGGGTTCGCACAGGGAGAGGTCGTGGAGGGGTCCCTGGGGACTGCGAGGGGACTGGCAGCTGGTCATGCGTGATGACGTGAGTCTGGCAGGTCTCAGCCTGGCACCTGGGAGCAGGCAGCAGGGTGAGACGGAGCAGCAGGCTATTTTGGACTCCTCTGTGTGCTCCCCTTCAACCCCTTGCCTCAGTTTCCCTCCTGCTGTGGCTGAACATCTGCTCTGCGTGGCGGTGTGGGCACTGCTGCCCTGGGGGCTGGGAGGGCGGCTGAGGGGGGCTCTTCATCTCCCGTTGAGGACTGACTGGACGAGGCTCCATCCAGGAGCAGGGCACCCGGCGGGGTGTCATGGCTCCAGCTACCCTGTCCCCTCCAGGTTCACATCTCCCACTATGCCGACTCTGTTGCCTTCCACCTGGCCAAGATCCTGGAGTCGGACAAGCACTCGGTGGTGATCTCCTCTGCCAAGTAAGGAGGCGGCTGGCGATGGGGGTGCTGAAACCCCCCCACCGGGGCTGGGAGCATGTCCCCAGGGGTGCTGAGCCCTCCCCAGGCCAGGCTGTCCCCTGTCCGGCCACCAGCGGCTGCCCAGCAGCTAACCTGGCACTGCTCCTCCCGTGCAGGAGGCATTACCCCAGCAGCCCCCCCACTGGCACCTGTGCCCAGCGGGGTGTGCCCCTCTCCACCCGCTTCCCTCGCAGGTTCCTCTGCGGCACTGTCAACGACTTTGTGGCGGAAGTTGGCCGGGCTTACAAGAGGGCGATGGAGAACAAACAGGAGGCTGAGCTGATGGCGCGGAAGGTGGGTTTTGGGGGAGCTGGATGGCACAGCCCCCAGCCTTGGAGGGTCAGGGTCTGCTCCGCTGGCCCATGTCCTGGCTGTGCATGCACCGGGGTGCACTGTGCTCGGGGTGCACTCAGGGTCACCAGTCAGGTGTGGAGTTCCCAGCAGAGATGGAGTGCCCTCGTGCTTGGGATGCCCAGGTGCTACCGGTGCCAGGCAAGCACGGGGTGCCAGGGGAGCGCCCAGCACTGGTGGGGGCAGTGGCTTGTGCTGGGGTGCTGAGTGTGGGGGTGTCCTGCAGTGTGCCATGCTGAATGAGAAGCTGGACTCCCTGGTGCGGGAGCTGAATGAGGAGGCTCAGGCCATCTTGGTCCCCGAGGGAATGGTGCAGGCTGCCCCTGGCGACAGCAAGGACCAGGAGAAAGGTGGCAGCTTCAACCCCAGCTCCGTGCCTCGCATCTTCAAATCCAAGGAGCAGCTCATGCTGCGGGCGAACAGCCTGAAGAAAGCTTTGCGGCAAATCATTGAGCAGGCGGAGAAAGGTGAGGGGGTGGCGAGGGCTGGCAGCTCGCGTGATGCTGCAGCAGCTTGGCACGGGCTGCGGAGCCCCCGCAGGCTTGTGCTGGACCCGTGCCTCGGTTTCCCTGTCTGGATCCTTGGAGTGGCAGCACTGCTGTGCTCTTCTCTCTCATGCTTGGTGTGGCCAAGGGAGGTCCCCAGCATGGGGCAAAGGTGCCACCCTGGGCCAAGCCTGGCACAAGCCCACAAGGCTGACCCAGGGAGAGGGCACAGGGCCGTGGGGCTGCCTGGGACTTGCTGTCGTGCTTCTCTTTGTGTCCAGCTGTGGATGAGCAGAACAAACAGACACAAGCCTACCGGGGCAGCACAGGCCCCAGCAAGAAGGACAGCTCGGAGGAACTCAACAAGGAGGAGGAGAGGCTCAGTAAGATGCCAGTGTGGCATGTGGCTTTTTGGGGGGCTGTGGAGGTGAGCTGTGAGGTGGGCTCAGGCTAGGAGCCAGTTCAGCAGCTGCCTTCTCTCCTCCCCGACCAGGCTCCCGACGTGAGACAGTGACCTCCGCATCTTCCTCCATCATCCTGGACCGGCCAGACACCTTCGGCAGCTTGCAGTTCCCCGAAGACCCCAGTGCCCTGTGAGTCTGGGGTCCTGCCCCCCCACCCTTGCTGCCCATTAGGCAGCGGGAGCAGACCTGAATCATGTTGCTTCTTGGCGATGGCTGCTGGGGCATCCTCTGCCTGCCAGCACGGCAGCCCCAGGGCACAGCAGTGCCCACGCTCCATGTGCCAGCTGCACGAGCTCTTGCTGCCAGCTTGGCCAGCACCGTGCTCATGGTGGGAGCTTGGGGCTCCCCCTGTGCCCAGCACAAGCAGGTCCTGGGTGTGCCAGGGGTGTCCCGGCACGGGACTGAGAGGGCTCCAGCCAGCCCTACTGGCTTGGGTCGGACTTTCCAACGCTAACCCCTCCGGGAGCTCACATTGCAGCTCCGGTGGGTGTTATACCTCATCCTCTGGTCCCAGCCCGGTGGCTGACTTTGTGCAGCTGCCTCCCAACCTGACCACCCTGTCCGCTACTTTCAGCCACTTCTTGGAGAAGTGCGTCATGAATAACTACTTTGGCATCGGCCTGGATGCGAAGATCTCCTTGGAGTTCAACAACAAACGGGACGAGCACCCCAAGAAGTGCAGGTTCGCTGAAACCTCCCAGATTGCATTGGGAAAAACATATACTCCCCCCTGGCTTTCTGAGGCCCAAAATAGGATGGAGCATCGGGGTGCTGGAAGGCATGGGGTCAGCTTGGGGCTGCCATGCCTGGCTGGGGACCCCTTTCTGTGGCAGGTTTTCCACCTGCAGCCATTGCCGTGGTGCCGGGGTGAGCACCCTGGGTGTGTGGCAGATTGCCTGGGAAGCGGGGAGGGATGCTGTGAGGCTCTGGCTGCTGATGCCCCCCGGATGTGTGCATGGGCACAGAAAAGCTTGGTGGGATTTGCCCCCCCTGCACCTGGGCAGAGGAGACGTTGCCATGCCAGCATGGGAGGATTCCAAGTGCTGCAGCCTGTGCAAGTGGGCAGCCCCCTGTTCTGGGAGTGGGGAGGCTGAGGCAGGCACAGAACCAGTGCTCCAGGCTGGCTGGTTCAGCCCAGTGCCCGGGGAGGGCACAGACCTGTGGCAGGCTGGGGGGAGCCTGCAGCCCCTCTCACCCGGCCCTCTTTGACCCGCAGCAGCCGCACTAAGAACATGATGTGGTACGGGGTGCTGGGCACGAAGGAGCTCCTGCAGCGTACCTACAAGAACCTGGAGCAGCGGGTGCAGCTGGAGGTGCTGGCCTGGGGGGCACAGGGACGGGGCAGGGGGTGGTGGCGTGGCGGCCCAAGGCTCAGCCCTCTCTTGCAGTGCGACGGGGTGCCCATCTCGCTGCCCAGCCTGCAGGGCATTGCTGTCCTCAACATCCCCAGCTACGCTGGGGGCATCAACTTCTGGGGAGGCACCAAGGAGGACAATGTGAGTGCCAGCACCGTGGGGTAGGGGAGGGGAGCACAACATCCTTCCCACAGTCCCAGGGAACCCACAAGCCCTCAGGCAGTGGTCTGGGGTATCCGTGCCTGGGCACACACAGCGGGAAAAGCTGGGTCCCAAAATGAGCTGGGTTTGTGACTCTCGCTTGTACTGGTCCACTACAGAACTTTGGGGCTCCATCCTTCGATGACAAGAAGCTGGAGGTGGTGGCCGTCTTTGGCAGCATCCAGATGGCTGTGTCGCGGGTCATCAACCTCCAGCACCATCGCATCGCACAGGTAGGGGCAAGGGACCCTGTGGGACCCTGCGTGGTGCCAGAAAGCTGTTGGGGCACCAGTGGTGCAGCTCAGCTGGGCTCCCGGCTGGCACTGACCTGGCATCAGGAGGCTTTTCAGCCCCGGCACAGCGGCTGAAGCCAGTGGCACAGTGCCAGCGCGATGCCAGCCCCGGGCTGTCTGCCCTGCAGTGCCGCGTGGTGAAGATCACCATCCGGGGGGACGAGGGCGTCCCTGTGCAGGTGGACGGAGAAGCCTGGATCCAGCCACCTGGCATCATCAAGATTCAGCACAAGAACCGAGCCCAGATGCTGACAAGGGACAGGGTGAGCTCGGGGTTGCACAGGCTGCACGGCAGGACTGTGCTGGGGCACGGGGAGGTGTGACTGGCTGAGGGGGGGTCACCTCTGCAGGCATTTGAAAGCACGCTCAAGTCCTGGGAGGACAAGCAGAAGGGGGAGAGTTACCGAGCGGCTGCCCGGCCACGGCTCAGCTCCCAGCAGTCCATGGAGTACCTGACCGAGGAGGAGAGCAGCCTCTTGCAGCAGGTCTCGCAGGTCGCCGAGACCCTCATCGCCAGGTCAGGCGGTGGGATGGGGATGTGGTGGGCATGGGTGGGGAGAGCTTCACTGTGGCCACCCAGAGCTATAAGGGTCTCCTAGTCCTGTATCATCCGTCCAGCCCGGGGGGGCCCCGGCAGCTCCAGCCCCTCTCACCCGCAGGATCCACGAGGCAGCCAAGGCTCACAAAGCCATGGAGCAGGAGCTGGCGCACGCCGTCAACACCAGCTCCCTGGCGCTGAGTGAAGCCCTCTCCAACAAAGCCACTGGCACCTCAGAGGTGAGCAGGACTGGGGTACAAACCAACCTTCCCTGGCGGCCCCCAGGCCCTGCTGCTCAAGGGGTCACCCCTCCACGCCCCCCAGTATCTCAGCAGGAATGCGGCTGTGGAGGTGGTGCTGAGCATCAAGGAGCTGTATGCTGAGACCAGGGCGTTCCTGGAAGGGAAGGCGGTGAGTGGGGGGGCTGGAAACCACCCCGAGCCCCATAGCGGTGGGGCCCATGCCCTTGGCCTGCAGCTCTGGGGATGGTCCTTGTCCCCCACAGCTGGACTCGCCGCAGGAGGAGGAGGCGCTGCACGGCCCCCTGAGTGTGCTGGGCCAGGAGCTGCAGCGGCTGCTGGACATCCACTGGCTGGGGCCCATCGCCCACCCTGCTGAGGAGGTGGGTGCACGGGGACCGGGGGTGGCGTAGCCCACCGAGTGTTCCCAGGGGGGTGTAGCACCCTGCTTAGCCTGGCTTCTCACAGGAAAGTGCCAGCAGTACCAACAAGGGCAGCTTCAAGCTTCGTCTCAACATCCCCAAGCCCAGGAAGGACAAGGACAAAGGGCAAAAGCAGAAAACCAACAGTGCACTCCCAGGTAAAGCAGGCAGCACGGCAGGGGGAAGACAGGCGCAGCCGGTGTTGGTAGGGACCCCCACATGCTGACCTATCAGCCTCCTGTCCTGGGCACGCTGCAGAGGGACCCTATGGGAGGGGGACAGGGCATGTCCTGGCTGCCTGGGAATGTCACCTTTGTCACCAACAGTCCCATAGAGCTTAATTTTTCTGCTAACGGACATGCGGAGCCCCTCGACCCTGTAACTCCATCACCACTGCAAGTGGGAAAAGGGGGCTCTGGTACCGCTCAGCCCTTTGGGTAAGTCCCTGCCCCAGGGCTGGGGGGTCTTGTTGAGGGGGAGAAGCTTGGATGCTCCATAAGCTAAAGAGAGTAGAAACTGCTCCAGGCTGAGCCTGCTGAGGCCTCTGGCCCTGCCAGAGCTGGGGGTGTGGGGTGCTGTCCGCAGCCTGCTGCCACCGCTGCCCCGGTCTGCCTGCGCCTGCCTGCGTGCCCAGCTGCCTGCGCGGGAGCCCAGGCCACCGCTCTGGTTTTCCTCCCTGCTAGCGGACAAGTGGGGCTCCGAGGAGGTGGCAGCTTGGCTGGAAGCGCTCGGTTTAGGGGAGTACAGAGACATTTTTGTCCGACATGACATCCAGGGCTCTGAGTTGATCCTGCTGGAGAGGAGAGACCTGAAGGTACAACCTCCCTTGTGCCCCTGAGGGACTCCCAGCCCTGGGGAGCACGGTGTCCTCCATTCCTCCTCTCACCATCTCTCGTGGGGAGAAAAGGCATGTGCTGACCCCGCACCCAGCCCCGCAGGGCTGAGCTTGCACTGCTTGCTTAGCTTGCACGCAGGGGCTGGAAGCAGGGGAGAGGGTTGGCCTGGCCCCCACCTTGCAATGCTCTGTGCACCTGCCCAAAGCAGGATCAACGGCACCATGCTCTCTCCTGTGCTTGCCAGAGGGCTCCCAGCAAGGACCTTGCTCTGGCAGCGAGAGCGTGGGGAGCCGGGCTTGGCAGCCTCTTCCTCCATCCCACGGCTTTCTCGCCCGGGAAAGCCGAGGGCTGGGGTCCTACAAACACATCAGCTCCCCCCTCCTTCTGCAGGACCTGGGGATCACCAAAGTGGGCCACATGAAGAGAATCCTCCAGGCCATTAAGGAGCTCAGCAACCCCCCCTAGGGCAGCAGCAGGGCAGGAGCCCAGCCCCGGTGCCACCCCTCAGGACCAGGGGTTAGGCAGGGGGGCTCCCGCTCCCTGCCCCACCCCACGCGTGTGGAGCCCCCCTGCTTGCCTCGCTTCGTCTGTTGTCCCCCAGCGTCCCTGGAGCTGCTGCTTCTCCCCGAGCCTCTGGGGCTGGAAACACTAAAGCAGAGGTCTAGCCCTGTAGGCAACGTGGTGCAACTGCCAGTCCAGCCCCTGGTGGGGTCGCTACAGGAGCTGGGGCCAAAGCAATGACCCCCCTCCCCTCTGTGGGTATTTAAGCTGTGTAAATATTTGGAGAAGAGATACTCATGGCTGCTGCTTGTGTGGTGTCATTACCTCAGGGAAGGCAGGGTGAGGGGGTGAAATGGGGATGAGAACTGGGGCCTTACAGCTTCCTACTCCACCCTGGCAAGGGGATCTACATCATCCCATAGCCCTAGCCCCACAGTCACCACCAGCATGTAACACAAACAGAATATTTTATTGACAGCTTCTTTTATTGACAGCTTCATATGACTTTTTTTTTTTCCACCCCCTCCCTCCCCATCAGTTAAAATTAGTATTAGTTATGTACATGGAACTCCCCTGCCAGAGAGCACCCAGCTATTTACAGTTTATTTACAGAGGCCAGGCTAGCAGCTCTTCAGTGTCTCCTCCAGCTTGAGCATGTCCATGGGGGTGACTTTGGCAACCTCAAAGAAGACTCTGGAAGGAACCCATAATGATTAGGGCTCAGTCACAACCCTGACACCCATCCACCAAGGCCCCCCAGCTCTCTGCAGCACCCAAGGGTGCATGCTGGTGGTGCCACCCTCTGTGGAGGGAGCAGACACGAGGTAGAGACCCACGCTGCTCACCTGTGTGAGTACTTGGTGCGCACAGCTTTCAACTTGTCATGGGGCTGGTATGTGAGCAGGAAATTCAGCCTCTTCACCAGGGGATGCAGGTCCTGGGACCGGTACCCGCTGTAGTACTCCAGTGTGGGTGTCTGCAAAGGGGCAGCAGGGCTGAGCCGGGTCCTCAGTGGTAGAACATGCATCATCTTCCCTCTCCAGCCCCCCCAAATCTGGGCATAGCCCCAGAACACCATCCCCACACTGATCCATCTGCTCCTGCACCCCCGTGGTGCTGACCAGGGGGCTTCGGAGGCGGACAGCAGGTTGGGCAGGCGCTTACCCAGCCACCGAGGTTCTTCATGGTGAGTGCCAGCAGCAGGCAGCTGGCAGCCAGCTTGGAGGGGCTCTCCCGGGCATAGTCATACTCCTGCAGCGTCATTTCGCAGAGGAAGCGGGCCAGCGTCAGCGTCTCCATGGTGGCACGGGCGCACTACGGCCAGGCAGGCAGGGAAAGGCTGAGCTTTTTTAGCAGCACTACTCCCCCGCAACCTTTTTGGGGATCTAGAGTGCTGCCTCTGGGGCACAAGGCACAGACCTCGCAAACCAAGCTTGACAGACCAGCATCCTCAGCTCTGTTGGGAGGTTTGGCCCAACGCTCCCTGCTGCCAGCTGGGAGCCAACACAAAGGGGCCCTGGAGGCACCTGGACACCAACCCACCCTCCTGCTGCACCCACCTTGGCAAAGCGTCGCAGGAACCGGTAGGGGATGGGGATGTTGATGTCGAACTTGAGGGTGCTGAGGATGTTCATCTCCATAGCAATGAGCTCTTCCCGCTTGTAGGCATCGTCACAGATGTAGAGGAAATCATCCACGCATGGTGGGCACCTCTCCTGCTGGGGCACAACTGCTCAGCACACTGATGGGCTCATCCTGGCAACACTTAGGAAATCCTACTGGTCTGAAGGCCCTGTAAGGGCTTGTGCCCTGCCAGATCCCAAAAGGACTCTACAGCATCCCGCGGGGCTTGTATGTTGTGTTTACTGCCCCAGTCCTGGGCTCTAACTATAAGCCTTGCTTGCATGAGGTGAACTCAGGTGTCCTTTCGGTCTCTGCAGAGCAGAGGGGAGCCAGGTCTCCAGTGACACCAGGAGATGGGATCCAGCTCATCAGGAACTGCATTCACATTGGGATAGGGAGGGGTAACGCAAGGGGTAACACAAGGACAGACACGCCACCCCAGCAGCTCTCAGGGCAGCGGCCTGGCACTGTGGGCACCCGGCCTTCTCCAGTTACCCATGGGGACCAGAGAGGCACAGCCCCCTCTGCCCCAGCACAGCGCACAAGGAGTCACCTCAAATTTGGAGGCAATGAGGATGGCAGTGGAGCCGATGAGCTGCAGCTTGTCCCTCATGCTCACCACCTCCACCAGGTAGTGGTCCACCAGCTTCACAGCCAGGTACAGCGTCTCATGGTTCAGCTCAAAGTTCTCCTGCGAGGATGCGGGCGGGGGACAGGGTATCAGGCAGAAGCTAGGCCCTGCTGACCCAGCTTCCCTCCCAAGGGCTGGGCTCAGAGGAAGGGATGTGGGCACATGCCCAACCTGGGGAGCAGCAAGACCAGCTCTGCACTGGGGACAGCTGCAGAAGCCTCTGCCAACACACCGGGGTTCCACAGGGACAGCCCAGGGTGGGTGCTGTGCTGCAGAAGGCCATGCCCACATACCTGCACCTCCACCATCCAGTCCACCAGGATGGCACGCATGTCCCCACTGATGTCTGGCTGCTTCTCCATGTAGTCAGGGAGGATGAATTTCTCCTGCCAACGTACAAGGCTTGTCAGGGACTCACTGGACACCACCATCCTCAAATGAGACCCCTGCCACCTCATGTGGGCCCCCACCAGGTGCTCAGAACCTCTGGGCAGCAGGTAGCCCTGCCCACATGGTCACTACTTCCCTGGACAGGGCTGCCACCCCTGGCCAGGTATCACCCACCTCTCTTTCCCGCATGTATTCAAAGATCTCCTTGGCGTACTCTGCATTGGCATAGGGGTCACCCAGCTGCTCCTTGTCTATGTCCTCCACTGCTGGTGCCTGGCAGGACAAAGGAGACAGCGGTCAGGGAGAGGCCCCAAGCTCTGCAGGTGCTGGTCAAACCTTCAGGGCAAGGCTGCTGCACCTCTGTATCCTCTTCCCATCTGCCCCCACCGCCCCACAGCCCCCACCCCGCTCCTTCCCATGGGAAGGAGGTGGTGGGGTTCCCACCACACTGGCCGAAGCATCTCCAAGGTCCAAAGCACTGCCTGGTGCCCCAGTATCACCAGCAGCAGCCATAGACCAGCACTGTCAGGATGAGTCTGGGGGCCCAGAGGGCTTCAGTACCTGCACAGGCGCTGGCTTCTCTGGAACAGGATCCTCCTTGGGCTCTGCAGAAGTCTCAATTGGGGGAGTTTTCTTCATTGACCTGGACAGGACAAGAGCATAAATCATTGCTGAGAGGAGCCACATTTTCTGGCTGAAAGTGGCTCTCCAGACCTCCTTGTTGCTCAGGAAGGGGCTAAGCCACCCTTAAAGTATCCCCGTAGAGTCTCTAAGAATCATTTAGTTTGGAAAAGACCTTTAAGATCATCAAGTCCAACTGTAAACCTAACACTGCCAAATTCACCACTAAACCATGTCCCTAAGAGCCACATCTAGAGCCCTTCTATGTACCTCCATGGATGGTCACTCCACCACTTACCCAGGCAGCCTGTTCCAATGCCTGACAATCCTTTCCATGAAGAAATTTCTCCTAATACCCAATCTAAACATCCCCTGGCACAACTTGACACTATTTTATCTACTGTCTGCCCCTCCCAGGCGGCTCATGGTCTCCATTGCCCAAAAGAAGTCCCCATCACTGCATGTTCTTCCCCATGAAATGGATTTACAGGTGCTGGCCCTCCAGTGTCCCCCCCTGCCCTGGTCCCTGTCGCCATCTCCACTGGATACTCACTTTTTCAGGTTGATCTCATTGTTCTTGGCCACCCCTAGGGCAGTATGGGCTCTCTGTGTCTTGTGCGGTGCCACTTTGACGGCCTCCTTCTTTCCTGCCACCACCTGGCTCTTGCGAGCCTGTTTGGGTGAGAACGGGGGTGTTCAGAAGGGTGCATGGGGCAGTGAGGTGTGTCCCGCGGGGAGACCCCTCCTCCTGCTGCCAGAGGGGATAGCCAGCCCCACTGCCATTGGGGGCACCAAAGCCCCCACCCCACAGCAGCACTCACATTGGTGATGTCCCCAAACGCTGACCTCTTCTTGGGCCCACCCTGGGGCGAGGATGGCGACCTCTTGGCCTGAGCATTCTCCTCCTACGATAGAAGCTGTTAGAAGATGGGGGGCCATTTGCCCCACAGGAGCCGCCCCCCCCTCCCTGGTTTGGGACTCACCTTGTCTGGGTTGGCATTCTCTGCGGCAGGGCCCACCTTGCCTGCTCGGGGCTGCTTGGTGCTCAGCACCCTGGCATTGCGCGGCAGCGGCATTCTGTCTGTCGGTCTCTACAAGCGAGCTGGGAGCAGAGCAGGGCTTGATGGGGGTGGCTGCCGTCCCCAGGGACACCCCAACAGCCAGGGGCAGGATCACGGGGCACGTGTACCCCCGGGAGGTGCAGCAAGGGACAGACCCCAACCCCCTCCCTGAGCACGGCAGGCAGAGTGTCCTGAGCGGGGTGCAGCAAGGACCGGCGTGCTCCCCCAGGGGAAGAGGGACACGGAGCATCACGACACCCACCGGAGGCTGGGAGCAGCAGGGAAGGGGCGATTCCCAGGCCCCTACATCCCGCAGAACAACGTAAGAACTCGCCCTCCCCTACACCCCAACACCAGGGGGGAAGCGGGCTCAGGGACACCTCTGCACCCCAGGGGACAGGGGTCTGCCCCCATGCGATCTCACGAGGTACCGCGGAAAGGGGGGAAACCGAGTCTATGGGGGCGCAGGAGAGGGAAAGCCAGGGAGCCGGAGCCCGAGCCCCAGCCCCAGCCCGAGCCCCAGCCCCAGCCCCAGCCCCAGCCCCAGCCCCAGCCCCAGCCCCAGCCCCAGCCCCAGCCCCAGCCCCAGCCCCAGCCCCAGCCCCAGCCCCAGCCCCAGCCCCGCTCACCTGCAGCACAGCCCCGCAGCGGCCCCGGCGCTTTTGAAAGTAGCAGTTCGGCAGCGGCCGGCCAGCACTGGCCGAGCGTCGACCAGTGAGAGCGCGGGGCGGTGCCAGGTGCGGCCAATCGGCGAGCGGGTAGAGATGCGGTTGCCAAGGGGCAGGACGGCAGGGTTTAAAATTCAGCCCAGACGGCCGATGGAGAGGCGCGTTTGCCGAGGAGGCGGGCCGGACCCGCCGAGGCGCGCGGTGATTGGTGGGGCTGTTGCCGTTTAAATCCTCCTCGCGGGGCCGGCGTTGCAGGGTGCTATGGCGGTGGTCGGTGAGCGTGGGCTGGTCGCTATGCCGCCGTGCCCGGGCAGACCCGGTTCTCCCGTCCGTTATGGGGGGACGGAGCGACCTCCGCAGATCCCAGCGCCCACGCCGGGGGCTCCACCCTGGCCTGCTGCCCCTTTCCTGCAGCCAGGGCTGTGGGTCTCTGCTTTGCTCCCTCCGGACACCGGGGCTGTGCTTTCTCACCGGGTGGGGGGGTTTCTTGTTTGGGGCCAGGGTGTACCCTGGCTGGTCACGCAGCTCCTGTCACCTTGTGCTGTGAATGGGTGATTTAGTTCGCTCAAAGAAGGCATCAGCAAAAGTGTTTTTAATGTGATGTTGTAAAAGTGCAATGTAATGAAGCTTTACGGCAAGGTTCACTGTTACTGTACTGCACAGTCATTGGAATGATGATTCAAGACCACCAAGGCAGAATCAAAGCTGCCAGCACAAAATCCAAGTTAGCAAGGCACAAATCTGAGTTACCACGTGACAAGGTTATGTGAGACATTGCCCGCGTACCAGAGATCCGCAGGCGGTGACAGGTCCTGTCTCAAGGGGCAACCTCGAGGGTGTCCCCGCAGTGCAGGGAGAGCTCACAAAGCCTCACCCGGGCTGTCAGATCTACAGAATAAAGTGGTTGGCTCCTAGTCAAATTGTATGCAACGCAAAAGGTCTGCGTGAGACTTCTTGTACCCACAACTTTCTTTGTTCCTTGATAAATGAGTCTTGAAAAAGCCACCCACTTTTCCTGAGTTAATTGCATGATGGGTGTTCCAAGCTCATATGCCTTGATGCTCACTGTGTCCCTGCTCCTTTGTGGGTTTTCAGGGAGCAGATTTGAATTAGAGAAGTTCTTGGCTCAGTTATGGCTCAGGGCTTTACCTCCTGTGGGCCCTGAACCAAAATATCACATTTGGTTAAGGGGTCAAGTAAGCCTGTTATGCCAGGCTGGGCAGGGATGGCATCAGCAGCCACCGGTTCGCCCCTGTTGGTTGAGCTCTAAGGGCTACAATCCACTGCTGCAAATGACCTCGAACAGTGCTGTTCAGTGCTCACCAGGGGGAATCCTGCTTGCCCTATGAAGCCCTTGCAGCACGGCTGGGGGAAAGGGTCTGTCCCTCTTGCCTCCTCCCCTGCCTTCTGCTCCTGACTGCTGTGCTCGGGGCATCCAAGAGAGTCCATCTCGGGCTTGGTTGCTCTCAGAGGGTCTGTCCACTTCCCATCCCCTGCTGAGATTAGGAGGGGGGAGGTTGACCTTCTCACTGAGGAGTCCCCAGCCAGCCACCCCCTGCCCCCAACATCTCATTTTCTGGGAGGAGAATGGAGGTGTTGAGTAGCATCCATGTCACAGGTGGCCATGACAGGTACCTGGGGGAGCAGGGCTGGCAGTGGCTGCAGGGTGGCTGCGGTAACCTGGCACCCGCCCCATGCCCATCACCTGAGCTCAACTGGGGGATGCTGAGCTGCACTGGTGGGAGAAAAAGGGGATTCTGAGGGCAGGGACTGCCCTGTTTGTGCAGGGTGGTTGTCGGTGGACAGCCCCTGACCAGCCCACACAACATCTGAGCTGCTCCCGTGGTCCCAGAGGCTTCAGGAATGCTCTGACCTGATCCCCTTTCCCTTGGGGACAAGGATGGGGGGTGGCACATGTGCCACCTGTCATGCAGAGGTCCCTTCCCCTCCCCAGCTCCTGGGGGCTTTCAGCACTGTGCCAGGCTTCAGGCTCAAGGGAAACCCCCAGTGGAGATAAGCTCAGCAGAGCTCAGCGCTGCAGTAGAGGAGAGCTTTCCCCAGCCAGAAGATTCCTAAGTTTAATCCAAGGAAATCCTTAGGGATAATCTCACACCCATGTGCTGCTGTTGCTGGTGGAGCTGATGAACCCTTGTTAGGGAAACCTCCTGGTGCCAGCTTCCGAGGGGACTTAAACATGCTGCCCAGGGGCCATGAGGGCAGGATGAGTCCTGCTCTGTGCTGACAAGCAGGGCAGCTCAGGCTGCGTGTGGGCAGCTCTGCCACCTCTCCAGCAGAAAGACCTGGGGCCACTGACAGCCAGGAGCAGCAGAATGGCTGTGGGATGCGGCATTGCTGAGGGGAGCCCACAAGGCTTTGAACCTGCGTCCCACAGATCTCGGATACCTTCAGTCCCCCAAACTGGGCAGGGCTGCTGTGGCTCCAGCCCATCTTGTTTCCTTCTCGGCCACTTGTATTCTCCAGCCCCAGGTCCCCTGGTGCCACCGCTGCCATCCCTGGCCTGGGAGCTCCCTGAGGTTCACTCATGATCGGTCTGGGATCCTTATAGGATCCGGTTGTCTGCCTCTCCTTGTGCATGTTGGGGCAGTGCGTACTCCAGCCAAATATATGAGTTGGGTGCGTACTCACGAGTCAGAGCTGGGACACATCCCACTGCAGATGGAAACACGGTGCATCGGCCTGTGGGATAAGATCGTCAGCCAAAAACCCCCATCTAAATCTGCCCGCGGCTCTGTGGGGCTTGGAAGAGCTGCTGCTTTGGGATGGGTCTGTGTCTGCCCGTCCTGCCCGGGCTTGGCAGGGGGAAGCCGGCTTTTCCAGTCCCCACGGTGCTGCCGCCCCTGGGGAGGCTGTGGGGATCCAGCCCTGCTGCAGGTGGTGGCTCACACCACATGCTGGAATCCCACCCAGCCATCCGGGGGACTGGAGGAAAGCTGGGGGAAGCAAGAAGCGGACCCCGCAAGGTGAATGCCTTGGGTCTGCAGCAGGAGATGTGCTAGGGGTCCAGGCATAGTCTTAGTCCTGCCTGTCATCAAAGGACACTGGGTGCTGGTTTGAGGTGAGAGTCTCCCAAATCCCCCTTGGGAATTTGGCAGGATGCCAGTCCTTGCCCCCCTCACTGGAGCAGCAGCGCAAGGCTCCTGCATTGCCGTGGCACTGGGCTCTGCACCAGAGAGCATCCACCGCCAAGCACAGCGCGGCTCTGCCTGCAGAGATGGGGCTGGGGCCTCCCCGGCCCCCAACAGCTGGGTTAAGGGGTGCACTGATGTCCCCCACAGCCCTCTCTTGCTGCACTCAGCCCAGGCACTTCATGCGCAATGGCAGATGGAAAAACAGACCCTGCTATGTGCTAGCTCAAGAACATTTTTACCTGCAGTGTTCCCAATGTGCAAGAGCTGCGTCACTGCTCCCATCCAGCCCCTTCCCCCAGCACTGCAGAGCCCACGCTGCCTTACGGAGCTGGAGCCCTCAGCCCAGGTTCCTGACACCGTGAGGCTGCCGAGAAACCCCTCTGCACGGCACATGGGAATGGTCGCTCCAGGATTGCTTACCAGACAGAGAGCCTCGGGCTCAAGACAAGTTGCAAGGGCAGAGAAGTGTCGTTCATGGGATCCACAAGGACTGCTTTCCCTTCCCCAGGCTAAAACCTTACCCTTTCCCAGGCTAAAACAGGCCCAACTTGTTGCTCCCCATGGCTCAGCACCAGAAACACCAGCAGGAGGCAAGAAGCAGATCCGCACACTACGACTGAGCTTTACCGCTTCCTTTTTCCTCCCTTTTCTCTATTAATGGCAGAGGTCATGGAGGGACACTGTGTCTATGAGCTGCTGCATTTATTTACTGGAAAAAGCCCCAGCAAGTGAGCCTGGAGCTCTCCTGCCGTGGGGAAAACAAGAAGGAAAGCACAGAGCAAAGCGAGGTGACAGAGCTCCCAAATGCCCACAGCCCCATGGGGGATACCAGGGCTGTGCTGGGGGATGCGCGCAGCGCTCTCCCACCCACTCCACATTGTCCCCATGTCCTGGCCATTTCTGCACCTGCCATCTGCATGCGGTCTGAGCACTGGGGGGTGTTTGCAGCACCAGGGGTGGAAGCCAGCACCCAAGAAGAAACAGGAGCAAAGAGCCCGGCAAGGCCAAGGGTGCGCTCGGCATGGCTGGTCAGGGTTAAGTACTGGAGCCAGCCGATCATGGGGAAGTTAGCTCGGGGTTAGCGGCGTGTTTGTGATAAAGGACCCAGTGGCCCCACAACCCACCCTGCAGCCCCTCATCACACCCAAGGACCACATCTTACCCCTGGGTTAGAGGTTTCCAGACTGGTGGAGCAGTGGGTTGGTGGCCACACTGAGGCTGCTCTGTCCCTGTTCCTGCTGCCACTCGGGATGCCCACTCACCCCGAGGAGCCCAAACTCTTGTGTCTTGTGTCATATCCCACTTAATCTCTGGCACTCTTCCAGCCGTTTTGTTCCAGTTCTTATTTGGTGGCCGATTTGATCTTGTGGATGGCATATGGGCTCGACTCTTTGGGCATCCAGATCTCCTCCCCCCCGCGGCCCTGGTGCTCCACCGCCCCCTCCATGGCCGCCGTCAGCTCGGGGCTGAAGATGCTGTCGGTGGCCCGGTAGGTGCGGGTGAGGCGGCGGAAGGAGGAGTCTGAGGAGCTGTCGTCGGGAAGCTCTTCGTCCTGCTCCTCGCGCAGCTTGGTCCTGCTCAGCTCAGAGCTGCTCCCCAGCTCCGGGTCCTTGAGAGCCTCTCCCAGCTCCTGGAGGAACGTCGTTTTGGGGCTGATGATGCACAGCAGGAGCATGAGGCCTCCTGAGACCCCACAAAGAAAGTAGAGGCCAACTTTCTCTGGGACTCCTGGGAAGTGAAGAACAAAGAGACACCAGGGTACAAGCGGCCTCCGCAGCGGGCTGGGGACCTGTGCCCAGGGGAAGAAGAGGAGGGGAGTAGGGACGCCCTCAGCACCCAGGCTGCAGGGGCAGGACAGACCCTGCCCCAGTGACCATGGGAGCGTCAACCAGAGCCTCACCAGCACCCACTAGTGTCCCAAAATGCCCGTTTCCCCATTGGAAACCCCCACTGGGAGGCGTGGTAAGCAGCACAGTGAGAGGAATCATCTCTCCAGGGATTTAAATGGGTAATTTCCCCTGGCAAGGGAAACTTTTGCCTGCAGAGAAGTGCCCTCCATCAGCAAGGGCCCCTGCAGACAGGGCAGGAAGGAAGGAGACCCAGCAGGCAATTCAGCCCATCAATAAGGAAGGTCCGAGGGCAGGGCTGCAGGACACACGACTGATGGTGCTGTAGGACCTTGGGGCTCATTCAACCTCTGAGCTCTTGCCCTACGTTCCCCCCACAAGCCCCACATGGGCACTTGTTGCATTCCTGCCCCGCATGCCTGCTGACCCTGCCGGAGGGGTCTGGGGTCTGTCTGCCTCTGAGCTGAGCCCCAGGCTGAGCAGGGACCTCAGGACCTGAGCCACCCTCCCAAGCCCGTCCTGCTGCCCCAGATGCTGTGTAAGTGCTGGGGAGGGCACGTACCCCAAAGGTGGGCAAAAGCTGCCAGAGTGCTAGTAAAAATCATCCGGTCTTCCCGGAGCCTGGAGAACCTGGGCCCTTTGTACCAGCCACCTGCAGCGAACAAGGGGATGCGGGCTGTGACATGAGGTGCCGCCCAGGGCCCCACTGCCCGGCTGCCTGTCCCTGCCTGTCTCCTTCCCTACACCGAACTCCTTCCTCCCTGCAGAAGCGTTCCCCTGCCCGCTGGGGTGCTCCTCTGCGGCTCCTCCGCTCCCAGCAGAGCACATCTCTCCAGCCCCTGGGCAACAACTGATGGGGCAGCACTGCTGGGATGGAGCTGCAGGGCTCGTGCCAGCGGTGGGCACTGCAGATGTAGACAGGCCATGGAAAGCTTGGTTCACCCAGGCACAGACACAGTGCCGCACTGCTTTTGGCATAGCCTTCCCCCCACATTACCGTGCATATAGTCCGAGAGCAGGAAGGGGTCTGAGGTGTCAGGGCCCACCTCTTCCAGCAGCTGCTTGGGCACTGCAAGGAGAGCAAAGGCTGACCATCACCACCCTGCTTGTCCCCAGCAGCCCCTGCCTCCCCCAGGAGCCCCACAGCCCTGCCTGCACAGCATGGGGCCGGCACAGCGGGGGCTCAGCCCTCGTGGGTGGCTCTCACCGCAGGTGTAGGACACTCGTAGCTGTTTCTTCATGCCGGGCAGGCATGGGTCCCCAAAGGTGGCCTGGTCAGCAGCCACGGTGCAGTTCCCCTTGCGGTGGCACTTCTTGGAGACCCTCCGCAGGGCATCTGGAGCCAAGCACTCTGCAGAGACATGGGGCATGGACGCATGGGCAGACCTGCCCCTGCCCACCATGCACCAGCCAGCTGTGGCCAAGGGGCACAGGTACAGCCCAATTGCATATGTGTGCCATGCTCTCTGCAGGGCTCCTGCGTCATTTCTGGCTCAAACTGATCTAGCATACCTATATGAGGTCCCTCAGGGTTCAGGGCTTCACACTCTGGTTTGCCCCGCAGGAATCGTCCGTAATTTGCAGAATAAATGGCCAGGACGGATTTTGGTCGGCACTGTAGCCTCAGCTTGTTGTTCTCACACACAGTCTTGACCCGATGGTTCCCTGGGGAATGTCACCGCAGAGTGCCTCTGTGCATCCTGAGTCACCTGCAATCCCCTCCTCCCTGAGCCCAGCCAAGGGTCTGAGCGCTGCCCAGGGCAGGGCTGGAGGTACAGGAGGCCAGGGAAGCCACCCTGTAGCATTGCCCATACCTCACTCCACCTTACCTGGCCGGCACTTGTAGGAAGTGATGAGGTACTTGTGTGTCCCAGGGCACGGGTCTGGCCCAAAGACTTGGCTGTGCACCAAGAACTGGCACCACTGCTGGTCCTGGCACTCGGCCAGCAGCTTCTGGAGAGCAAAGCAGGACAGACAGGAAGACGGGTGAGGACTCCTGGGGCTGTTCTCGCCTCCTTGCCTTCAGTGCCATCACCAGCCTCAGGGAAATGGCCTCTCAGTCTGCAGAGGGGTCCTACGGCTGGCTGCTCACTCCAACCGCTCTGCCACAGTCACCGTGCTTCATGTGTTGGTTCCTGGATCTGTTCCTTCCCTACACCCACGCAGAGCTGTGTGCCAGCATGTCTGCCAGTACCTGTGCCGGCACAACGCCATGTGTGTGCAGCGGCTGTGCAGGCATGCAAGATAACAGCCCCGTGCAACATGCAGGGAGGTGTGCATGTTGACATGGCCCCGTGCAACACACCGACACGGCCCCGTGCAACACCCGTGTGGGTGTGCACACTGATACGTCTCTGTACAAAACCCGTGCAGATGTGCACACTGACACAGCCCTGTGCAACACCCGTGCAGGTGTGCACACCGATACGTCTCTGTACAACACCCGTTCAGGTGTGCACATCAACACGTCTCTGTGCAACACCTGTGCAGGTGTGCACACTGACATGTCTCTGTACAACACCCGTGCAGGCATGCACACCGACACGGCACCGTGCAACACCCGTGAGGGTGTGCACACCGCCACGGCTCTGTGCAACACCCGCGCACGCAGGTCCACGCCCCGGGGCTCCGTGCAATGCGCAGCGAGGCCACCAGATGGGGACGCGGGTTCGCACCACGGAGCCGCTCGGGCAGCGTCCCCGCCTGGCCCCGGGGTGGCCTTTGCCGCTGCTCGCTGTCCTCTGCTGTCCCCACTGGGAAATGGCCCCGCAGCTCAATCCCTGGGGTCCCACCACTTGAAACGACAGAGCCCCTTTTCACCCCCCCTCTCCCTCCTCCGACCCTGCCTCCCTCAGCTCAGCACTGGAGGAGCCTCCTTTTGGTCTTCACTGGCTGCTAGACGAGAAATTCGAGGAGGAAAAGCAATTAATCCCTCTCCTCAAGTTTTGCTTAAGCAGAGCTGAGCCTCAGCAACTCTTCAGATGTCCTTTCTCCACCAGCAGCTTCCCAGCAGCAGGGATCCCAGCCCCATACAGTCGCTGTCCCCTGGATGGAGCAGCTCCATCTCGCTGCAAACCTGAGCTGCACAGATCCTGCTCACAGACCTGCCCTTCAGTCTCCAAACATCTGTGCTGGGCTGTATCCTCCATCCTGCACTTGACACACAAGCTCTGGGGACCGTGACCTGTGTTTGCACGGTGGTTTGTGGGGCCGACCCGGTGCCGTGCCAGCACAGTCTGGCCCAGTGCTTGCAGAGCTCCTGGACATTGCAAGGTGCCAGGATGGGACCTGCAGCTGGAGCAGGGCCGGGCAGCAAAGCCTTGTGAGCTTCCAGGGCAGGGAACTGGCCCCTCAGCTCTTGTTCCTCTTCTCTGGCTCTGTGTTCCCCTTCCCCACAGGCAGCTGTGTGCAGCTGGGTTTGCTGCGGTTTTGCTCCAGCCCTAGGAAGCAGCTGGAACAGGAATAAAAAAGTAGCACATGAAACCCTCTCCCCATCAAGCAAGCCTCCTGCTGGCCCCCAGCATGTGTCCTGGCTGCCCTGGGTCAGAGCCCTGTGACCAGGAGGGAGAAGTGGGTATGGTTTGGGCACGCTGTGTCCGGCATAGCACGGCGTGTTGCCCATCTCACCTGCTCTCCAGCATCTCTCCAGCCATGGGTGGAGCTGAGTAGCCGGACCAGGGCTTTGCAGCTGGGGCTGGGGAGCATTGCCCGGCCAAGCAGGGCTCCAGAAAAGGCAGAGACCAGGCTCCTGTGTCTACAAGGTCAGATGCAGCCTCAGGCTGCATGAGGACCATGGGTGAGTGCAGGTCAAGCGTTCAGCCAAGGGAGAAGTTGCTGAGAACTGGAGGAGTTTGGTGGGCAGAGGACACATGCTCAAGGCTTTGCAGAATGAGCATTATTGCTCTCCTTGCTCCCGGCCAGATGACTGCTATGATGCCTGGACTGTGCTGCTGCCAGCTGCAACAGCTCGTCTTGTCCAAGGCAACCCAAAGCCATGGATGCTGAGGCCAGCCATGCCAGCGTGGAGAGCCACAAGCCAGGGTAAAGCTGCAGGAGGCCGAGGGACAACATCTGTCCCAAATCTTCTCTGTTCCATTCCTCAAGCTGCTCATTATGTCTCATATGTGGGGCCAGTGGAGGGCTGGTGTCCTCACTGGGCACAGGGTTGTCCCCAAACACAAAGAAGAATCGAGCACACCTGCAGCATGGAGCAGGCTGTGGGACTCGTGCAGCAGTCCAGCAAGTGTTTTCTCCAGCCAGGCATCAGCTTTGCAGAGGTCCCCCCTTCCCTTCTGCCAGCCTCCGCCTTCCTCCCCTCTCCCTGCTCTGGTGCCTGCGATCAACAGACCCTCCTTTGGGCCTGCTTCATTAACCTGCTTCTCGGGAGCTGCCAGCATGGACGGGTGCTGCTTCTGACAGAGGAAGAGCTGAGCTCTGTGCTAACCCAGGGGACGAAGCTGCAGGACTTAGCACAGCATCCCCCAAGGGCCCTTGTCCTGCTTCTCCAGCCCAGCACCCCGACTGCTGTGCCACCCGTCTCCCGGGACCCAGCTCCAGCTGAAGGGCTTGCTCTGAGCCTGCTGCGTCCTGTGGGACTACTGACAACCCAGCTTAGGACACCGCAGTGCCTCCTGCCAGGCTCCCCCGGCAGCGCTGCCCCACCTTGGGACCCACCACATGAAGTCTTGTCCACTCTTATCTCCCCAAAATGCTTTGGGGGAAGGACCTCAAAGGTGAATCCCGATGCTGATGGCAGCAGCCACCCTCAGGGCACAGGGAGGCCGTGCTGCCTGCAGCCACCCAGCCCAGTGACGCGGGGCAGGAGGGGCAGCCAATGGTCCCTTGGGACTGTCAGCCCTTACCAGGTGTGCGGTGGCAGACATGCACTCGATGCTCTCCTGGGAAGCATTGCCAGGGCTGGGACAGAGGTTGGGGCTGGGTACGCGACGCCCGTAGAAGGCGCCGAGGATGCTGATGGTGGTCTTGCGAGGGCAGACGATGAGAAGCTGCTCCCCGTCACAGGTGTGGGCGGTATGGTTCCGCAGCACCTTGCGCAGGTACCCTGGAGGGGGAAAGCACAGGCGGCATTGACCAGAGGAGACACCGGGACCACGGCAGTGATGGTGCTTGGGCTCCTGACAGCTGGTGGCACTGCGGACACAGGGCCGGCCCAGCCTCTTGGGGCACAGTGCCCACAAAGACCAGGCAGGATAAGCCCTGTCCTGTCGCTCTCCTCTGGTTGCCCCATATCACTGGACACTGGAAGCCATGAAGGACACGGCACACTGCTCAGGCTCCCGGCACTCATCTCCTGCTGCATCCACTACAGCTGAGGCACTAATGGGGCAAACAGGACCAGAGTGGGGCTGCAACAGAGAAGATAGGCTTGCAGCAAATCTTATATGCAGCATTGCAGCCAAGAGGCTGGAAAGCAGCGCGGAGTAGCCAAGTTGGTTAGCAAACATAAGCAAAAGCTGGAGGCAGGATGACAGGCCAGAAAAAATACATATGGAAGAATCCCATGAGGACTAGTGAAGGGTTTAGGGAAAATCAGGCTTGCTATGGAGGCATGGGGAAGAGAAAGCAAGGATGAGCCAGAGATGATCACTCAGAGGTGATCGCCGGAGTCAGGGCGGGGGGGATGCTTTCTGTCACACCATGCTGAGCCACGGGCTGAAGGAGAGAAGGGTGCAGAGGCTGATGCCAGCTCCCACGGCTGGCTGGGTCAGTATGGATGGGTGTGAGCCACCAAATCGTCATCTGTGCCCAGCTGACCCGGATGTGTCTGCTGGAGAAGCCCTGTACATCGGTATGAGCCATCCCCAGGCCATGGCCTGGCTGACAGACACTGGCCCTTCTCTCTCTGAATTCCCAGCACGGGGTATTTCTCTCTTTTAACTCTGCTTGTTTGTGTCCCAAACCACTTACCCTGTTGTTTTCCCTGCAAGGGATGGTAAGGTGGCGCTGTCCTGCCCAGCCTTTAAGAGGGTTTAACATACAGCTATCAGCTCTGGCTGGTACCAGCTGTGCTGGATGTTGAGTGAGCAAGGAAGCTGTTTTAATAAAAGCTCTGCAAGCTGCCAGGGGTGCTCTGAGCAGGCACTGGTTGCTGGAGGAGGCCAAGGAAGCAGAAAATCTGACAGAAATGATGTGTAGGGGCCTGGACAGAGCAGTTTGCACCAGGCCTTTGAATAAAACAAAAGCAAAGTGGAAGCATCATTTTGAAGCTGGGAGGAGGGGGACAGGGCAATGTGGTACCTGCCAGGGAGGACCCTGCGCTATTGGGTAGGTCACAGACTGCAGACCCCACCTGTGGGGTCCTCAGAGGGACTTGCACCCCAGCCCCAGCCCAGTGGGGGGACTGGGGCAGGACATGCACCCCGTACCCCAGCCCAGTGAAACTCCCTGAAACCAATATAAGAAGGTGGGTGGGATCCCCAGTTCCCAGCCCTGCGCTTCTCCTTCTGTGCCTCTGCAAACTGGTGCCAGGCTCAGCTGCACAAAGGGCTCCTTTCGCCTTCCCTGCTGCTGCTAACCGCTTGGCATCTGCAGCCAGCATCCCTCCCCAGGGGACAGCAGCGGCTGCGGCTGGGAGCTGCTCCCGCTCGGAGCTGATATTTCCCTTGGACACGGGCAGCTGCTGGCATTTCTCGGCTCCTTTCTCCTTGTAAGCACGGGATGAGCGACTGGGAGGCCACAGCCCTGTGCAAGTGAGCCATTGCTTGCTCCTCTGCACACTGGGGGAGAGAGAGAGGCAGAGGTGGAGGAGGTGGATGGGAACAGGCAAGCTGCGCCTTGGAGGGCGCAGAGCTGGCTCAGCCTCCTGGGGTGCAGTGCCCACAAAGAGGGGGCAGGACAAGCCCTGTCCTGTCTCTCTCCTCCAGTTACCTCATTTCACCAGGCGCTGGGAGCCATGAAGGGCACGGGACCCTGCTCGGGCTCCCGGCCCCCATCTCCTTCTGCTGCAGCATCATCCAGGCCCTTGTGCAGGCTCCAGAGCCACCCAGGGCTTGACTTCTGCTTGGTGCCAGCTCCAAACCTGCCAGCTCATCTCTGAGGCAGCTGGTGGTGGGGCTGCCCAAACCCCCGCTGCCCGGCCAGCCCTGGGCACCGAGGGCTGAGCCCAGCCCTGGGGATGGTAGGGGACACGGGGGAGGAATGTGGGTTTCCTCAAATCCAGCCTGCCTTGCAGAAGGCACCCTCCTCTGCCACCGTGCCGGCTGGCAGCACTGTTGGTTTGTATTTTAAAATTGAGGCTCAAACAGGGCTGCAGGTTTCTCCATCATATTTTGGGGCAGTGAGCAATTTAGAAGATGTATTTTTTTTGTGGGTGAAACCAGGGCAAGGAGGCTGCAGGCGGATTTTGTGAGCGATGCCGGCGGCCCGCCGGTGCCGCTGACTCAGTCCCTGATGTGCGGTTGTGCAGTTGGCTCTGCCCAGATGAAATCACATCCTCCCTCGCAGCCCGCCCTGCCGCGCTCACCGGCACCGTGCCGGGCCCGGCAGAGCGGAGCAGGAGGTGGCTGTTTCTAGAAGATCCCTCAGAGGAACCGCAGTCCACGGTCACCCAGCCTGCCTGCACCCATCCTAATTGTCCCAAGCGCTGGAGCGCAAAGGATCCCAAATTTCTGCTTCAGCTGCATCTGTAAGGCTCAGCCCAGGGAAGAGGGTCTGGCCTTTGCTGTGCCTTGTGGCGGTGCCCCCACAGCCTCCCTGCTCACAGGTGACTCCAGCTGGGGACAGCAGCTGCCAGCTCCAGCCGGGGTCCACGCAGGGCTTCAGCCCATCTCTTCCCTCACCTTCCCAGAGCAGCAAAGGCTTGAGGGACCCCTGGGCGCTCCAGAAGACTTCAGCTCCACACACCACTCAGCACCAGGGACATGAGCGTCATGGCCTGGGGGGTCTCAGAAAACCTCTGGGACTGTCTTAAGATTTGTTTGTTTTTCCATTTCTGCCTCCAAGCTGTCCAACAGAGTGCAGCAGCAGCGAGGGGACTCGCTGCCTCACTCACACCAAGGCTGCGGGACATGCATGGGGTGTTTTCAGATCCCAGCCCTTCCGTGGGGGTAAAAACCCCTCTTTTTAAATTTGGCAGCCTCCCTCTGGCCTGCACTGCTTTGTGCCTCACTTGTCCCTGTCCTGCCAACCTGGCTGCTGCTTTGCCCTCCCCTCCCACCGGCACAGTCCCCAGCATCCCCAGGCCTGCACCCCGACTCACCAGAGAGCTCCGGGCTGGCCTCCAGCCCCACGGCCAGGCAGAGCAGGACCAGGGCTGCCGCTGGCCCTGGCAGCCCAGCCATGGTGCAGCCGCTCGGCTCTGCTGTGTCCCACCAGGCAGCCTCCACCGGTCCGTCCTTGGCAGCGGCTGGTGCCGGGGCTGGCCGCGCGCGGGGACAATGGCTCGCTTCTCTGCCCTGCCAAAGCGCCGGGGCTGGGCGGGCGCCTGTGTACCCACTCTTTGTCTGTTGCCCAGGACAAGGGGCTGCTCTGCACAGCTGGGACACCCTCAGCACAGCGACACCTCCCACGGGGAGGGAGGGACGTGTTTTGAAAGGCTCTCCGTGGTGGGTGACCGGGCTCTGTGCCTTGGCATCACTGTTGCTGGCGGAGAAACCATCAGCCCCTTCCCTCCTGCCTCTGCTCCTGCCAAGCAGAGCTATAGGGCTGGTCCCTCTTTCTTGCTCCCTGCATTCTCATGGGCACGGTGAGGCAGAAATCTGGATACACGTGTGCTGTAATCTCCATCTCGGCAAACGTCCGGCCATTCAGCATTTGAGGAGGAAGGGAAGGGCTGCCTGTGCTACCTCCCAAGGCGGCTGCTCTTACAGAAAAGGCAAACATCCTCCCTGCATCAAATGCTGCAGGCAGGGACCTCTTTGTTGCTGCTTCTCTGTCCCCACACCCTCCACAGGGCCAGATACTGGGTGCTCTGACACCCCGGAGGAGCACACCATGTCATTCTTGTGTCCTGCAGGAGTTAAGCCCCTGCCCGCTGCTTCAGCTGGAAGCTTGGAGCGAAACGCAAGGGGCCGGAGCTGCCTGGGCTGAGGTCAGCAGGGAAGCAGCAGTTGGCCGTGTCAGGAGCCGGAGCGGCTCTCGGCAGGCTCAGCATCACTTGGGCGGGGGCCGGGGGGCAGCGGGACAGGGACACATCACCTGGGGGCCTGCAGGTGAGTGACATGGGTGGCAAGCTCATGCTGAGGGTGCTGCTGTGGCCCCGCTTGGCATTCACAACACCCTTAATTCAGCTCCCTTGCTTAAGAGGTCATCAGGTAGAGTTTCCTGTCCCATTGGGTGGAATTTCAGGTTCTCCAAAAGGTTTGATGGGGCAGAAAGAAAAATGCCCCCCAGCCCCTCCTGTGCAGCTGCCAGTGTAAGCACCACGCTGGGCTGTGCAGTAGGACCAGGAAAACCTTCTCCTTTGGGAGGACTCCTCCGGGAGCCTCCAAAAGAATTTCCAAGCCCAATTACTTCAGGGTGGATGCTTTCTTGTCAGGGTTTGATTGTTTTTAGGAAAGTCTAAGCTGGGGAGAGGGGTGGGGGGCTGAGTCAAGCAATCAGGATCCCCATTTTGTGCAAAGCTCTGTACCAGCTATAGGGTTCTGAGGTGCGAGACGGGACCCGCCCACGAGAGGAGTTAAGCCTGTGGATGCTGGGAAGCCATGTCCGCTGGGAAAACAGCCAGGCCGATCTGACAGCAAATGTTTCCCTCCCATCCTGGGGAGAAAAGCAAGCTGGTCATCCTTCCTGAGAAACAGCCCTAATTCCAGGAACGGGGCCCTGCTGGGGGGTCAGTCCTGGAGACATCCCATCTCCCTGCCGCATACCGCCCTGGCTGGGCTGCTGCCAGCAGCGCTCTGGGATTCCCCGCTGCACCCCAACACACTCCAGCCTCTTTGCTTTCCCTCCCTGGCTGTTTTGCAACCCTTCCTGCCCAAGGTCTGCGCCCTGGCAGCGCTCGGCCAGCTGCAAAGAGCCGGTGGCAGGCGGCCAGGCTGCCCTGCTCGGCTTCCCCGAGCCCTCACCCGCTCAGCGCTGGCTCCTGCAGTGAGGGGTGCTTGGAGGAGCCCCCCCGGGGTGGCGGGCAGGGAGAGGAGCTGTGCCCGCCCTCCTGGCAGCTGACCCCAGCAGCGGGAGTGGGGAGAGCAGCGGGAAGGGCAGCTTGGTTCACCCCAAAGACATAAAGAAGTGACAAGCACTGGGGTGCTAGTATCCAGGAGCAAGGATGGAGAAGGGACAAGACCAGACCAGAGCAGCACGAGGAGCGGTGGGCAAGGCGTTTCTCCTGCAAGCCTCTCTGTGCCCGGCTGGGAGGTGACGGCAGTGGGACAGGGCTGCTGGGGCCACCAGCTCCGAGGCGCTGGAGCAGAGCCTGGGCGGGTGCGATAGACTGGAAGGGGATCCGTGAGCACATCCAGATAGACCCGTGCTGAGTCACAGCTGGGAGGCCCCACAGCTTCCCCCTCCCTGCTGGCAGGTCCCGACGCACACCCCATCGCTCCTCCCTGCTTCAAAAGGAAGGAAAGGGCAAGCCCCAGCCCTCCGCGGGGCGAGAGTGCAGCCGAGGTGCTTGAGCCTCTGAAATCCTCCCCTCCCCGAGCTCTGCAGAGGACGGACCCACTCACCACAGCACCGAGCGGCCAGCGGTCCCTCCCCACACCACGGGATGGAGAGCCGGCAGCACAACGCCACCAAGGAGCCTGAGATCGAGCTGTTTGTGAAGGTGGGTCTTGGGGAGGACAGTTGCTCATTGGTGGTTCCCCGCTGGCTCATCTTCACCAGGCTGGGCGTAGGTGGTGGAAATTCATGGGTGTATTCACGTTTCGGGAGGCTGAGAATGGGTACCAGGCTTGGGATCGTTCACCGTGAAGGCTGGCTAAGTGGGTATCCAGTGAAGGGGAGCAGACATGCGGTGGCATGGTGACTGGTGAGGTGTCACGCCCAGAATCCTAGAAGATGCCCTGGTCTCACAGCACACCAGGGGAACGGCGCTGCTGGCAGCTGCTGTAAGGCAGGAGCAGGCACACGTGCACCTCTTGAAACCCGGATAAGAGCAGCCCCAGCCTGGGAACAGCAAGCGGGAGTGCTGAGAGCAGCCACTTCAGCTTCTTCTGTGAGCCAGGGTTGCGAAACAGAGCGGGGACGGCTTGGGGAGCCATCGCGGATGCCCACGTATGGGCGGGATGGGGCGGCTTCGCAGGGCAGCCCTGCAGGATTAGTTGCTGGAAACGTGTTTTGTTTTGTTTTGTTTTTTTTCCTTCCCCATTAAGCAATTTTCCAAACACTTCCTCTGGAACATTTTAGCGCTCAAGTTCCAAACAGCTGCAGCAGACGTGTGGTGTAGAAACAGGGGAGCTGAAGCTGGTGGCTGGTAACTTGTCCGCCAGCAGCGATGCCAGCGGGGCCCTGGGACACGCTGTCAAGTGACAGTGGCCAGGGCAGCGGTGCCTCCCTGTGCCACCACACGGAGGTTTTAAGGGCGGTTCCCATGCAGCCACTCAGCCCCTGGGCAGTGGATTCCCGTGGGTTTTGCTCAGCTCGGTGCTCGAAGGGACCGTGGGGTCTGGTCAGGGGCAGCGCTGGGCACCGTGCGGTGCCTTGCATGGGTCATAGCTGGAAATACGTGTTGGAAAGGGTTATCTGAGCCCTCACGGGAGGGATCCCCCCATCGCCTTGCCAAAACTGTGGCCATGGTGGTGCTTGCCAGACACTGAGCCTGGCCGAGCCCAATCCAGACAAGTGTATTTTCTTTGTTAAAGTAATTTCAGTCTTGAATTCCCTTCTTAGCACCACTTTTTCCCCAGGATGACTGGGGAGAAGAGGAGAATGAGGTGACTAATGGCGGCAGCACATTCAAGGGTGTTTTCAGAGGGAAGGGAAACAGAAAGCAAAGCAGCATCTCGTCAGGACTTCCCCTATGCCTTAATTTAGCATGAAAAAAACCCTCTAGCTTGTCTGTTAACAGACAAATTGATGCTGTGCCTCCACTCCTCCCACTCAGGACCCTTTTCGGAAGTCACTGCAGCTCAGCACAGTCCCGCGCTTGCAGCACCTCGTGCCTCTGTGGGGCCGGGTCCGCCTGAGACACGCTGCCGGTGTAACCCCCATCGCCACGGATCAGATGGTGCTGCTGCCCACTGTCCCTGCCCAGCTCTCACTTTGGCAAATGCTGAAGTTACCTTGGCGAGGATGGGAAGGGTGCGAAGCAGCTCCCTTATTGCTGTTGGGTTGTTGGCGGGCAGTCCCCAAAGGGCTGCGATATCTCACCTTCCTGTGGTCCCACTGACAACATCATCCCACTGACCGGGGGGCTCTCCCTGTCCGGGAGGAAGGACCCTCAGCCCCACAGGGCATTTAGTCCTCCCTAGGCTGATTCCCAGCTTTTGGGGTGGCTGTAGGAACCCTGGGCGGGTCCGGTGGGTGTTCAGCACTTAGCAGTGCCCCAAGCATGCAGAGCTGCTCCTTCCTCCCACCCTGTTTCATGCTGTTTCAACGAGGGGGAAACCACAGGAACTGCTAAGTAACTTTGAGGTTTCACTGCCTCCTGAGGCCTCCGAGAGCTGGGGCTAAAAACCTGCACCTCCCTGGAGTGCTGTGCTAGCCCACACTGGGTTTATCCATCATCTGGCAGGAAAAAGAGTGAGGACAGTCAGTCTGGGGGCTGCAGGCTCTGCACCCCCTCCCCAGTCTCCCCAGGGAGCAGGGGAAGAGGCTCTCTCGGTAGAAGGAAGTGAAGAGCGATGACTTCCCTGCTGTGCTGCTTGGGTTTGGCGGGGAGGGAGGGCGTGTGGCCATGAGTGTCCCCAGACTGCTTTCCCCCGAGCTCCTCTGGCTCCTGGAGGGCTTCCCCATGGCCACGCAGGTCCCAGCAGGACTATGCCAGAGCCCAGTGACCCCCGAGTGCTGGTGGAGCCGCCCTCTGCTGCCTTCAGGTAAAGATTTGGCTCTGAGCACCAGAAGATAGGACTGGCTTAAATTTTTGTCCCTGCAGAGGCCATCCTGATTTTCCTTTCACTCTGGTCCAAAATTCCCCACCTCTCTTTTAAAAAGACAAGAGAAAAATACAGCCTGAGCTGCTGAGGGGCTGGAGCTACAAGCGCAGCACAGCCTGCAGCAGGCAAGCACAGCCTGGGCACAGAGCAGCCCCGAGGGACGTCTTGCCCACCAACCGTCCCCTCCAGCACCCCCGTTGCTCCTCATGCGACTCCACCAGAGCCGCTCGCTGCCTTGGCTCAGCACTTCAGCTCCTGTGGGGCCAACAAAGTAACTTGCAATTAAGTCTCCTTGCTCCCAGCCTTGTGCTGAGCGAGGAAAGCAAAGGGGGGCACGGCCGGCTGACTGCTCTCTCCTCTGCCATCAGCAAGGTCCATTGCAGGACACCAGACAGGAAAGCATTAGTCCTAGTGCCAGGCAGCCACAAAAGCACCTTCTGAGTTGTTGGTGTTGGAGATGCTCCAAAGGATGGCGTTGGGTTTGGGTGGTAGGTGCCAGTGGTGACCGAGAGGGGAAGGGGAGCAGAGGTGCCCTGCTTTCATGCCGACTGACAGCCCTTGTGCTGTTTTCTGACTCTCCCCTCCGGCTCCCTCACAGGACATCCGATACGCAATTTTATCTGTTACCAAAGAAGCCATATTTGTTCCAAGCTGACACAGGACGCCCCTGAGCAGCAGCTACGCAGAAGCTATTCTTATTAATGGCCAGCAAAAAGCCTCATGTGTGAATTCAGCTTCACTTCTGGGTATATCCCAGAGAATCAATATATTTCTCAGTTCCCATTTCTTTTCTCGGGAGCATTATTTCATGACAGCTGAGCACAGGATTTCCATTCCTCTGGAAGGACTAAAAGGTGTTGTATGGTGGAAAACCAGACCATCACCTCCAGGTGACTACTCAGAATGCCAGGTTCTGTTTTGACCAGTTTACTGTTTCCCTTAGGGTGACTTTGAGGCTGGTATATCTCTCCTGGAGAAGCTGAGCACTCCAGAGTCCACAGGTTTCTGGGCACCTGTAGATTCAGGCGGGTGACTCATAGCACTTACAGCCCAGGAGAGCCAGGCACAGGTCTCTGCATCTTCTGCTAATGAAGCATCTCAGCATCCTAGCAAGGCGTGAGCTCTGGAGCCGCCTCCAGCTGCCCACCTTGGGTGTTATTGCTGCTACGTTACTTCTGCACCACCAGATCCTCCCAGAGCTCATCACCCCCCCAGTTAGCTGCTGGACTTCAGCTCACCAGCTGACATCAAGGCTTAGCACAGAGCCACAGGCACGAGCCATCCCGCTGGGGCTCCGTGGGAGCAGCATCCCTTGGGAAGGGGCTGGGGGAATCCACGCGCCACACGGCCACGGCTCGCGTGTGCTGAGGAACCAGCCCATTCTCTTAAAGAAACTGAGTTTCCTGTGAGCCATTTTACCTCTCATACTGCCGTGCAGCTTCGCTCTCTGAACAGCGCCCATGCTAGTTTCCATGCACTGGGGGAACCTGCCCCATTCCTCTTGACCAGACTCTTCAGGAGTTTTGGTCCTTTTTGCAAGGGATGTTTTTAGCTGCTGCATAGCAAGGAAATGGGCTTCACTCCACCTGCTGCTGCTTTCCCTTGGGATTGCTGAATGGGCATCATCTGCACGAGACACCGATGAGGGAGCTGTGGTGGGGCTCAGGCAGGTTGCCCAAGCTCCCTGCTTTCCCATGTCCCCACTGTTGTTTGACCCCCTCCTGGTGACAGAGCAGCCCCCTAAGTGCTGAGACACTGCAGCTGTGTCCATGCAGAGGTGTTGAAAGCGGCTGTTTGCACATGATACAACTTTAGGAGCCGATGCACGGCTCCATTCCCCACCATTGCTGGGTGGGATGCTGGCACAGATCCCCCCCCTGAAGACCCTCACCACCCCCAGCTCCTTCTCCTCCCTGAGGCCGAGCAGGCTGCTTGGGTGGTTCTTGGTCATGCCTGGGTTCATTTGATGCACACAAAACCGGAGGCAGACACTAACAGCACACAAAAACAAACCGCTCTTTTCCTGGCAAACATGAGCACATTTCCCTTCTCACCGCCCTCTCCAGCCTGGCCTCCCAGCCAAGCGGACCCTCCCTTCCTCCCCTTCCATCAGCAATCACCCTCCACCTCCTTCCCTTGCCTCCTTCTCTTCTTCCTCCCGGCTTTATCACACATTTCTGGGAATGATCCAAGCTCGGGCATCCTAAGGACACTGTCTGATGCTTTCCAGTGGCAGCAGGGCCACGGCTCGGGGAGGGGATCCTACAGCTGAGCCCCTGGTGCTGGGCCAAGCCCTCCATGTGCCTTCCTCCCGAGACCGGCTCAGTGGCTCTCCACTTCCAGTCATCCCATCTGCGCTTGGTGAGCACAGACGATGGGTTAAATCCTCATTTCTCTGCTTTCCTGACAGGCCGGTCTGGATGGAGAAAACATCGGAAACTGCCCCTTCTGCCAGCGCCTGTTCATGGTGCTGTGGCTCAAAGGGGTCAAGTTCAATGTCACCACAGTGGACATGACCAGGTGAGATGGCACCACGGCCCAGCCCTGTGGCAGCAGTGGGGTGAGATACTCTGTCTTGGCTGCCCCCCATCAGCACTCTCCTCCTGCCTGCACCGCTGCCAGCGTGTCACTGCGAGAGGGACAGGGTGACAGATCCTGCCTGCATGCTGCCCCTCGTGTCACGGGTGCAGGGGGAGGGCCAGCACGGGGGGCCAACCCCTGCCTGGCACAGGGACCCCTGTCCTGGTGGATGTGGGTGTGAGTCCGAGGCACCACAGGGCAGACCGAGAGGCTGGGGGCACTTACCAGTCCGCAAACCCAGCAGAGTGTGCAATGGGGATGATCCCGATCCTGCACACCCCCTCAGCCCCGGCTGTTCGCCCTGGGCAGGCTGGCAGGTGCAGACAGGTTGCAGGCTCTGAGCACTCTTATTTTATCCACTCCAGGAAACCTGAAGAGTTGAAAGATTTAGCACCGGGCACCAACCCACCCTTCTTGCTGTTCAACAAGGAGCTGAAAACAGACTTCATAAAGATCGAGGAGTTCCTGGAGCAGACCCTGGGCCCACCCATGTAATTGCAAACACGCTCCTTCCCCCTTTGGGGCCCGGCAGGCACGCCGCAGCATTGCGTAGTGCTCGGCAGATTGGGAAACTGAGGCAGGGTGTTAGGAGCTGCTTGAGAGCAGCCTGGGGAGGGGATTGGCTCCTCACCCAGCACCCTAAGCCATGCTCTGCAGGGCCAGGGGTTGTGATGCTGAGGGGCTGCAGCCCCCAGAGAGGGCGGTGGGTCAGGCTGCGGGGGGATGGGGACAGGCTGGGATGGAAAACAATGGGAGGAAATGCGCCGGTCCCTTGGTGCAGGCAGGGCTGGGGGGAGATGGAGAGCGAGGGGAGGTGGACCCCTGTGAGCTGGTGGTTTTGAGCTGGCTGTGACAGGGGGTGTTGGGGCAGAGGGGGAACGTGAGACCCCTTTGCCTGCTCCTGTCTGCTGCGCTCAGCTGAGCAAAAGCAAACGCCCTTGCTTGAATGCAGCGGTGCAGCTGGACCAAAGGGCTGCCGGGGGCACGCCCCCGCTGAGCTCATACAGGGCACTGCTCATTGCCGCCGAGGCAGCCTCCCTGTGCCCTGCATGGCTGCAAGCCCCCCCACCACCTGCGAAAGAGGAAGCATCAAATGCATTTGTCATCTGCCTCCTCGGATGTGTCTGTCCGTGCAGCACCCCCTGGGACACATCAGCAAGCGAGAGACTGTTCCTGAGGAAGTCACAGGAGCTTCTGGCTTCCCCAGACCCCTCTGGTGCCAACACACATCCTCTGGCTGGGCTGGAACTGCCTGTAGGCAGAGCTCTGCTATGGAGCTCTGCTGCCCCCAGCATCCCCAAAACAAGGAGTTTCTGCCCTGTGATTTTCCCCTAGCACACACACAAGATAATACAGCACCCATGGTGGCAGTTGCAGGAATTTAAAGCATCACTGTTCTCCCACAACCAGCTGAACATCACCTGCGTTGTCCAGTACCAGCCCTGGGCACCTTGGCCCAGGAAATGATGCAGCTGAGGGATCCTGCAGCTGAATCTCTTCCCCCATCCTTGCCTGCAACTGATACGAGTGTCTATTTAAAGGTACCCGCACCTCAGCCCCAAGTACAAGGAGTCTTTCGATGTGGGGAGCGACATCTTTGCCAAGTTCTCAGCATACATCAAGAACCCACGCAAGGAAGCAAATATCAGTAAGAAATGCAGGTGGGGGCTGGGGGGCTGCAATCTGCTAGGCTGGGGGTGGGGAGATATGCTTTTGCTTGTGGGCAAATCCTGTCAGCAGGAGGAGCAGGCAGGAGGGCGAAGGCAGTTCTGTGCTGCACAGGGTAACGGCCCTGTGTGCCGGTGCTGGGGAGAGCAGGTCTCGGAGGGGAGCGTGGGGTGATGCTGCTGCAATCCCCTGGGAGCAGAGGCCGGTCAGGGTCAGTGCTGTGCACCAGCTGTGTGGTTCTGAGGGCTTTGTCCCTGTGTGCAAAGCCTGGGAGAGTCTCAGTCACCCTGGCGCAGTCCTGGGCTGTGCTGGGCGCCCGGGGTGCTGGGCTGACTGCACTTGTTTCCCTGCCCACCCAGATCTGGAGAAGGCCCTGCTGCGGGAGTTTCAGAGGCTGGATGTCTATCTAAACACTCCTCTCCCCGAGGAGATTGACCAGGACAGTGTGGAGGATATCACCGTCTCCAAGAGGAAATTCCTGGATGGAGACCACCTGACGCTGGCCGATTGCAACCTCCTGCCCAAACTGCATATCATCAAGGTAATGGCATTGGCTCCCAGGGCCGAGGTGGGGGCACCCACTCCAAGAGGGTGCAAACGGGGAGCTGGAGGTCCTATATTTGTTCCCCTCCCAAACCACAGAGTGAATATTCCCCAGGTTTGGGAAGTCTCAGCCTCCTCCTCCTCTCCTCTCTAGATCGCAGCCAAAAAGTACCGTGACTTCGAGATCCCAGCGGACATGACAGGCGTCTGGCGCTACCTCAACAATGCCTACGCCTGCGATGAGTTCAGCCACACGTGTCCCGCAGACGAGGAGATAGAGCACACCTACGCCAGCGTCGCCAGGAAGATGACCTAGCCCTGCTCGGGATGTGCGGGCAGCGCTGCCCCTGGCCGAGCCCTCGACCTCCGCAGTCCTGACACAACCGAACAGCGGTTGAAGGAGGGACTGGAGGGGGTTTATGGCATTGCTACCTGCCGCCTTTCAGAAATAGCGCCTTGCTTCGCAGCCCCCTGCTGCTCCCTCTTCCTCCTCCGCCGGCTGGCTGCAGCCCCTGTGCACCATCAGTGCCGACCACGTGTACCAACCTGTCCCTGTGCGGCTGCAGTGGCAACTGCACCCTTACTCCCTGAAAACCAGGCTCACAGTCCGTGACCATGGGGCATGGGAAAACCCGAGTGCTAGCCTTCCACAGCAGCACTTTGGAAGAGATGAGACCCCAAATGGCTGGGCCAGCCCTGCCTCCCCGTCTGCCACTGGAGCTGCTCTGCTCTGCCAGCCCTGCGCGGTCCCAGCCATCCTGCTCGCTGGGACATCCCGGGATCCCAGTGCATCACAGGGACTGGAGCTGTTTGAATTTACCTGGTCGCCCTTCTGCACAGCACCCTGCGTTTGGGCAAGCCCTCTCTTCCACCAAGCCATTCAAGCTCCATCTGAAGATACTGAATAGCTCTGCTCCCGGTGGTTTATCGCAGTGACAAGTTGTTCTCACTGCTAGAGAGTTGTAACGTGTGCCTAACTCCCCATTAGGACAAGCGGGCAAGAAGATGCTGGGGATGACGCCTGGTGTGAAAGTGCCAGGACCTGCAGGAGGAGGGAAGCAGGGGTGGGAGGACTCATGAAAGGATGAGGATGGAGGGCTGAGGATCAGAGGATCCCTCCCATGTGTGCCAGCACCCAGGGCCATGTGCTGCTGGCTGCAAGGTCCCACCTGGCTCCTGTGAGCTAAGAAACCTCTCCCTGCCTCACAGGGCACTGCAGGAGATGCAGCCATGTGCAGCTCCAGCTCTACCATCCCCTCCCCGGTCCCCACCAAAGCTTCAGGTGCCTGACTGGGAGATGGAGGCCTGGGGTAGGGCATCTATCTGGTTTCCACACCCCAGTGCCAGACAGCCTAAGAGATTAGGGAAAAGCTGCTTTGCAAAGCACTGTGTCTGTAGGAGATAGGTTGTCAGGTTTGGTGCTCCCCGGCTCAGCATTGTGCCTTCCTGTCCAGTGTTGCTGATGCAAGAGGAGTCAAAGCTGCTCTGCTGCACAGCCATGACATTCCATCCTCCCCCATCTGATACCTCCAGCTCCCCCAAGGGCTCCTGCCTGTGTATTCAGCCAGCTCTCCCCAGCCAGCCCTGCAGGCAAAAAATACTGTACAGTGAGTGTGGTGGGTCCTGCGGGGACACGGTGACGGCAGAGCCCCCACCAGCCTCACTGCCACTTCCCTCTTTGCACTAAAAGCTGTGTCCTCGCAAGCCTGCCTCTGATAGCACTGGGTTTGGGGACTGGTTTTGTTGTTAATGGGTTTTGGTTTGTTTGGTGGTGTTTTATTTTTTTCTTTTTTTTTAAACTGAGAATGACAATAAACTATATTTTAATATGCCTTGCTGTGTACTGTCAGTGCATGGGCCAAGGCCTCCAGGCACGGAGGGTGCTGCAGAGGGTGGAGGGGGCTTCCCCATGGTGGAAAACCTTTTGAGATTTCATACAAGTGAAGCTGTAGCCCCAGTCTCTGCCATTCTGGATCATTGGGATGCACGTGGCAGCTCCTGCCCTGCCTGCAGGAACGGTGTCCCCCCCTGAGCCACACGCGCTGCCACCTGCCTGTGTCACCCACGCGGCTGTGGGAGGATGCAGGACCCAGCGCAGCGTGGGGATGGAGTAACCACAGGACGCTGCTCCAGTGTGAGGGGTTTATTCAGCTCCTGCTGGCAGCCAGTATGTCCTCGCCAGGGACGATGTCAGCTCTGCCTTGCAATGGGTCCTGGACATCCTCTGGTGTGCGACAAACACTGTCCTGCAGCCCAGATCCTCATGGGACTCTCCTGCTACCCCACAGCTACCCCACCCCTCTCCACTGTGGACCCTCTCCCCTTTTCTCCAGAAGGGATCAGAGACCTTTCAGAGCTCTGTGCAAACCAGCCCACAGCGAGATGTGGGTCACGCCGGGATGGGCCAGCTGGAAGGCACGGGGACAGCGGTGGCAGGGAGCGGGCTGGCAGGCCGGCGGCAGGCAGGGCTCCTCCTGGACCCCTCACTTGGTGACACAGTACTTCCAGAAGCAAGCTGGGAGACAAAGGAAAAGACATCCATGTGAGGTGCTGCAGCAGCGCTTGGCTACAGCCCAAAAGTGTAAAGGAAGGGAGACCTCCACCTCTCTCCCAGGCTCTCCTTTGTCTTTGGGGTCAGTTCTAGGAGCACAGCCTGGGAGCTGGATGCCTTAGTCCACACCATGGGTACCCTCTACCCCAAACCACAGGCACCTTTCACCCCAAGTCATGAGCATCCTCCACCCCAACCCTGAGCACCCTCCACCCCAAGCCCAGCCCCTGCTTGCCATGGCCTCTTTGAGGTCGGCGGTGGGTCAGGGCCCGTTGGGAGCTGGGCACTCACCTCTCTTGCTGGGTTGCTGAGGGGCCTGGTCTGTCTGGGTGAATCCCTGGCTCTGGAGCTCACCCACTGACACCATCTTCCAGAGGACTGCATCAAGATCTTCCCCCTGCCATGGCACAGCAGCCCTATCACACATCGGTGGTGCTCGCCTGGCAAAACCAGCCCCCAAACCCTTTCCCCTCACTGCCAGAGCAGGGAGTGATGCCATGTCAGAGACTGCCTCATGTCCAACCACCGGCCCATAGGGATAGGCTTTGCTGGGACCTCATCGGGAGCTGGCCCATGGGAGTCCCCTCCCAGTGGCATCACCCTGGGCCATCTTCCCCAAGGCCAGGGGCAGCGCCCACTCACCAAGCGGTCCGGGACATCCTCCTGGGGAGTGCTTTTATTTCCTAAAAAAAAACAATATATGAAATACCATGAACACACAAGGGTTATGGATCCAGCCTGGGGGGCAGGAGCCAAGGGAAGAGAGGGGAGAAGGGGAGAGGACACAGCACCGTCTTCTGCTTCTCACTGTGCTCCCCTGGGGACACCTAACCCACAGCACACCTTTGTCCTGGGTGCAACTTCACCTCTTCAAGAGCCTCTCAGTGCCTGCATCCCATGTGTGCTGCCACACCGGCCCCATCCCTGGGTTCAGGTCACCTGGAGCTCTGGGACTCACCCTTGTCACCAGCTGCTTTCTGGCCATGCCTCGCTCCTTCCCCAGTGCAGACAGAGCCTGGTGCAGGTTCCCCGATGGCTGGAGTCCTGCTGGAGCCTGCTATCAGCAGGCCAACTGCACCGTCAGCTGGGTTAAAATACCTCAGCATAACATCCGAGTTGTATGGGGAGATGGTGACAAGGACAAAGTGGCTCATTTGAGGTGTGCTTGTTCCTTGGGCAGTGGGGTGAAGAACCTAATCCTGGCCTGCTCATCCCAAGAACAGCAGGCAGGTTGTTTGAGGGGGACTAGTGTTTGGCTGCTCATCTGGCCACATGTGCCAGCCTGGTTTGGGAGTCAAACAGTGGCCATGCACTGCAGGTGTGGCCTCAGAAGTGCTGAGCAGAAGGGAAGGATCGCCCCACTCCTGATGCACTGCAGGACTCTCCTTGCCTTTGCTGCAAGGGCAGGTTGCTGGCTCCTGGTCGGCTTGGTGTTGATCAGGACAGCCCTGGTATGTGCTGGTGCCCAGGGTTGTTCCTCCCCAGGGGCAGGACTCTGCGCTTCTCCTTGCTGAACTGCACGATGTCCCTCTCAACACATCTCTCCAGCCTGTCCAGTCCCTCAGGATGGCAGAACGACCCTCTGACATTATCAGCTGCTCCTCCCTGCTTTGCATCAACTGTGAACTTGCTGAGGATGTGCTCTGTCCCATCATCCAGGTCATTAATGAGGATGCTAAACAGAAGCATCCACAGTACCGACCCTCAGGATGTGCCACTAGTGACTTGCCTCCAGCTAGAATTTGTGCCACAGATCTCAGCCCTCCATTCAGCCAGTTTTCAACTCACATCGCCGTCTGCTTATCTAACCCGGACTTGGTCATCTCATCTATGAGGATGCTATGGGGGACAGTGCAAAAGCGGAAGCAAACAAGGTCCACTGCCTGGTGTTGCACTCAGCCTGACTGCAACAGGCAGGTGGAGCAGGTCCCCATTGGTCACGGGTGTCCCCCCTGCCACAGAAGACCCTTTTTGGGGGCAGCAGTCCTTCCTTGCCTCACCCAGCCACGCTGCCACACCGCTGGGAGCTGCGAAGGGCTGTGCTCAGACCTGTTATCCCAGGTAACACCACAGGCAAGTGCAAACAGAAATCGTGCCTGGGTGAGTCTGTCCCATGGCCTGTGCTGCTCTAGGGGAAAAAGGAGACTAAGGTCACCACAAACACAAACATCAGGCACATGGCTACAGCTAAGGCAACAAGTCCCTTGCTGTCTCACTGTGTTTAAATGGGAACCAGCTGGTGTGTTGGGGCTTTCCAGCATCTCAGCCTTTCACCCATCCATCCTCCAGTGCCTGCCTGTGCACAGCCCCTGGGAAGCTCCCACCAAGCTTCGCAACCAGCACAATCCCGAGCACTTGACCTTGTATTTCCTTTGCCTCAGACATGTGGGTGAGCTACTAAAGCTTTGGAAGTCCCCATGAGTCAGCCAAGCAACAAGAGGAGCCCCTGTGCCCCTCGTTTCCCAGAAGCAGTGGCAGCGTGCCGCCCCAGGGCGGCTTGCAGGGTCTGCCAAGTGGATCCCAGGGCTGGGTCACATTCTCCTTCTGGGCTTCAGCTCTGCCCAAGTGACATTTTCTCCAGAGTCAGGAAGCCCACAGTGTATAAACTGGTGCTGGTCAGTACTAGCATGTACAGAGCAGGACCACGGGGTGGATGTGAACAGGTGTCATCAGCCCCAGGCACAGCAGATACTGGCTCTGCCAGCTGTGGTCCCATGGGGCACTGTCCCACATGCAGGGACACAGGACAGGACCAGGCTGGGGCAATTGGCTGGCATCCAGTGCTGGGTCCCATGGCTCTTGGGGAGCCTTTGACTATCCCTGTGACCATTGGCAGAGCTCACCTCGTCCCAGACTGTACCAGGCCACCCAGTGTACACCCCTCGTTCTGCATGGGAGCTGCAATTCCCTTATCTCCATGGAGGGAGTCAGAAGAATATTGAGACTAGAGGGATGCTTTGTTTGTACACCCCAGGCTGGCTGATTCCCAGGGAAACGTTGTCTGTCACCCCAGAGTACCAGGATGCATCACCCAAACTCCGCTGTCTGAAGATCACAACAGCCCAAGCAGTGCCCCAGGTACAGCATGGTCTTCTCTCGTCCGACCTGGTCACACTAGGTATGGGTGTAACCCTGCTAGACATACATTACCCCTAACAATACCAGGGAAAACCCTCCCCAGGACAGAAGATTTTTCTACCCAGAGAGAAACTGGAGGAAGCTGCTCTGCTGTGCATGTCCGCAGCAGCCGAGCCCCCATGAAACACCAGATATGAGCCACGTGGTTTGATCCAGCATTCAGTGCCAGGCATGAAGTGGTGCACAGGGACACACTCCACCTGGCTTTCAGGCACAAACACCCAAGTCAGTCGTCCTTACCTTGGG